>NC_087373.1:18178564-18286929 GCF_031761385.1 Necator americanus | reverse complement strand
TCCGAGGCCTCTCAAAACATTCCGCTCCCGGGTGGGCTCGAACCACCAACCTTTCGGTTAACAGCCGAACGCGCTGCCTATTGCGCCACGGAAGCCTTGCACTGTTCAACCCGGTAGAATTTGTTATTCCTTTCTAATATTCCCAGTGAATGCGGCATAAGTGGAACATTCGGTTGTGCAGTCATTCCGAGGCCTCTCAAAACATTCCGCTCCCGGGTGGGCTCGAACCACCAACCTTTCGGTTAACAGCCGAACGCGCCGCCTATTGCGCCACGGAAGCAGTTCAAATTTGGCAGAATTTGTTATTCCCTTCTAATATTCCCAGTGAATGCGGCATAAGTGGAACATTCGGTTGTGCAGTCATTCCGAGGCCTCTCAAAACATTCCGCTCCCGGGTGGGCTCGAACCACCAACCTTTCGGTTAACAGCCGAACGCGCTGCCTATTGCGCCACGGAAGCTGCACTGTTCAGCCCGGCAGAATTTGTTATTCCTTTCTAATATTCCCAGTGAATGCGGCATAAGTGGAACATTCGGTTGTGCAGTCATTCCGAGGCCTCTCAAAACATTCCGCTCCCGGGTGGGCTCGAACCACCAACCTTTCGGTTAACAGCCGAACGCGCTGCCTATTGCGCCACGGAAGCCTTGACGTTCAACCCGGTAGAATTTGTTATTCCTTTCTAATATTCCCAGTGAATGCGGCATAGTGGAACATTCGGTTGTGCAGTCATTCCGAGGCCTCTCAAAACATTCCGCTCCCGGGTGGGCTCGAACCACCAACCTTTCGGTTAACAGCCGAACGCGCTGCCTATTGCGCCACGGAAGCAGTTCAAATTTGGCAGAATTTGTTATTCCTTTCTAATATTCCCAGTGAATGCGGCATAAGTGGAACATTCGGTTGTGCAGTCATTCCGAGGCCTCTCAAAACATTCCGCCCCGGGTGGGCTCGAACCACCAACCTTTCGGTTAACAGCCGAACGCGCTTAGCCTTGCCCACTGTTCAACCCGGTAGAATTTGTTATTCCTTTCTAATATTCCCAGTGAATGCGGCATAAGTGGAACATTCGGTTGTGCAGTCATTCCGAGGCCTCTCAAAACATTCCGCTCCCGGGTGGGCTCGAACCACCAACCTTTCGGTTAACAGCCGAACGCGCTGCCTATTGCGCCACGGAAGCACTGTTCAAACCTGGTAGAATTTGTTATTCCTTTCTAATATTCCCAGTGAATGCTGCATAAGTGGAACATTCGGTTGTGCAGTCATTCCGAGGCCTCTCAAAACATTCCGCTCCCGGGTGGGCTCGAACCACCAACCTTTCGGTTAACAGCCGAACGCGCTGCCTATTGCGCCACGGAAGCCTTGACTGTTCAACCCGGTAGAATTTGTTATTCCTTTCTAATATTCCCAGTGAATGCTGCATAAGTGGAACATTCGGTTGTGCAGTCATTCCGAAGCCTCTCAAAACATTCCGCTCCCGGGTGGGCTCGAACCACCAACCTTTCGGTTAACAGCCGAACGCGCTGCCTATTGCGCCACGGAAGCCTTGCACTGTTCAACCCGGTAGAATTTGTTATTCCTTTCTAATATTCCCAGTGAATGCGGCATAAGTGGAACATTCGGTTGTGCAGTCATTCCGAGGCCTCTCAAAACATTCCGCTCCCGGGTGGGCTCGAACCACCAACCTTTCGGTTAACAGCCGAACGCGCTGCCTATTGCGCCACGGAAGCCTTGCACTGTTCAAATTTGGCAGAATTTGTTATTCCTTTCTAATATTCCCAGTGAATGCGGCATAAGTGGAACATTCGGTTGTGCAGTCATTCCGAGGCCTCTCAAAACATTCCGCTCCCGGGTGGGCTCGAACCACCAACCTTTCGGTTAACAGCCGAACGCGCTGCCTATTGCGCCACGGAAGCCTTGCACTGTTCAACCCGGTAGAATTTGTTATTCCTTTCTAATATTCCCAGTGAATGCGGCATAAGTGGAACATTCGGTTGTGCAGTCATTCCGAGGCCTCTCAAAACATTCCGCTCCCGGGTGGGCTCGAACCACCAACCTTTCGGTTAACAGCCGAACGCGCTGCCTATTGCGCCACGGAAGCAGTTCAAATTTGGCAGAATTTGTTATTCCTTTCTAATATTCCCAGTGAATGCGGCATAAGTGGAACATTCGGTTGTGCAGTCATTCCGAGGCCTCTCAAAACATTCCGCTCCCGGGTGGGCTCGAACCACCAACCTTTCGGTTAACAGCCGAACGCGCTGCCTATTGCGCCACGGAAGCACGTTCAAATTTGGTAGAATTTGTTATTCCTTTCTAATATTCCCAGTGAATGCGGCATAAGTGGAACATTCGGTTGTGCAGTCATTCCGAGGCCTCTCAAAACATTCCGCTCCCGGGTGGGCTCGAACCACCAACCTTTCGGTTAACAGCCGAACGCGCTGCCTATTGCGCCACGGAAGCAGTTCAAATTTGGCAGAATTTGTTATTCCTTTCTAATATTCCCAGTGAATGCGGCATAAGTGGAACATTCGGTTGTGCAGTCATTCCGAGGCCTCTCAAAACATTCCGCTCCCGGGTGGGCTCGAACCACCAACCTTTCGGTTAACAGCCGAACGCGCTGCCTATTGCGCCACGGAAGCAGTTCAAATTTGGCAGAATTTGTTATTCCTTTCTAATATTCCCAGTGAATGCTGCATAAGTGGAACATTCGGTTGTGCAGTCATTCCGAGGCCTCTCAAAACATTCCGCTCCCGGGTGGGCTCGAACCACCAACCTTTCGGTTAACAGCCGAACGCGCTGCCTATTGCGCCACGGAAGCACTGTTCAAACTTGGTAGAATTTGTTATTCCTTTCTAATATTCCCAGTGAATGCGGCATAAGTGGAACATTCGGTTGTGCAGTCATTCCGAGGCCTCTCAAAACATTCCGCTCCCGGGTGGGCTCGAACCACCAACCTTTCGGTTAACAGCCGAACGCGCTGCCTATTGCGCCACGGAAGCAGTTCAAACTTGGCAGAATTTGTTATTCCTTTCTAATATTCCCAGTGAATGCTGCATAAGTGGAACATTCGGTTGTGCAGTCATTCCGAGGCCTCTCAAAACATTCCGCTCCCGGGTGGGCTCGAACCACCAACCTTTCGGTTAACAGCCGAACGCGCTGCCTATTGCGCCACGGAAGGCACTGTTCAAACCCGGTAGAATTTGTTATTCCTTTCTAATATTCCCAGTGAATGCGGCATAAGTGGAACATTCGGTTGTGCAGTCATTCCGAGGCCTCTCAAAACATTCCGCTCCCGGGTGGGCTCGAACCACCAACCTTTCGGTTAACAGCCGAACGCGCTGCCTATTGCGCCACGGAAGCCTTGCACTGTTCAAGCCCGGTAGAATTTGTTATTCCTTTCTAATATTCCCAGTGAATGCGGCATAAGTGGAACATTCGGTTGTGCAGTCATTCCGAGGCCTCTCAAAACATTCCGCTCCCGGGTGGGCTCGAACCACCAACCTTTCGGTTAACAGCCGAACGCGCTGCCTATTGCGCCACGGAAGCAGTTCAAATTTGGCAGAATTTGTTATTCCTTTCTAATATTCCCAGTGAATGCGGCATAAGTGGAACATTCGGTTGTGCAGTCATTCCGAGGCCTCTCAAAACATTCCGCTCCCGGGTGGGCTCGAACCACCAACCTTTCGGTTAACAGCCGAACGCGCTGCCTATTGCGCCACGGAAGCAGTTCAAATTTGGCAGAATTTGTTATTCCTTTCTAATATTCCCAGTGAATGCTGCATAAGTGGAACATTCGGTTGTGCAGTCATTCCGAAGCCTCTCAAAACATTCCGCTCCCGGGTGGGCTCGAACCACCAACCTTTCGGTTAACAGCCGAACGCGCTGCCTATTGCGCCACGGAAGCCTTGCACTGTTCAACCCGGTAGAATTTGTTATTCCTTTCTAATATTCCCAGTGAATGCTGCATAAGTGGAACATTCGGTTGTGCAGTCATTCCGAGGCCTCTCAAAACATTCCGCTCCCGGGTGGGCTCGAACCACCAACCTTTCGGTTAACAGCCGAACGCGCTGCCTATTGCGCCACGGAAGCAGTTCAAATTTGGCAGAATTTGTTATTCCTTTCTAATATTCCCAGTGAATGCTGCATAAGTGGAACATTCGGTTGTGCAGTCATTCCGAGGCCTCTCAAAACATTCCGCTCCCGGGTGGGCTCGAACCACCAACCTTTCGGTTAACAGCCGAACGCGCTGCCTATTGCGCCACGGAAGCATTTCAAATTTGGCAGAATTTGTTATTCCTTTCTAATATTCCCAGTGAATGCGGCATAAGTGGAACATTCGGTTGTGCAGTCATTCCGAGGCCTCTCAAAACATTCCGCTCCCGGGTGGGCTCGAACCACCAACCTTTCGGTTAACAGCCGAACGCGCTGCCTATTGCGCCACGGAAGCAGTTCAAATTTGGCAGAATTTGTTATTCCTTTCTAATATTCCCAGTGAATGCGGCATAAGTGGAACATTCGGTTGTGCAGTCATTCCGAGGCCTCTCAAAACATTCCGCTCCCGGGTGGGCTCGAACCACCAACCTTTCGGTTAACAGCCGAACGCGCTGCCTATTGCGCCACGGAAGTGCACTGTTCAAACTTGGTAGAATTTGTTATTCCTTTCTAATATTCCCAGTGAATGCGGCATAAGTGGAACATTCGGTTGTGCAGTCATTCCGAAGCCTCTCAAAACATTCCGCTCCCGGGTGGGCTCGAACCACCAACCTTTCGGTTAACAGCCGAACGCGCTGCCTATTGCGCCACGGAAGCAGTTCAAGTTTGGCAGAATTTGTTATTCCTTTCTAATATTCCCAGTGAATGCGGCATAAGTGGAACATTCGGTTGTGCAGTCATTCCGAGGCCTCTCAAAACATTCCGCTCCCGGGTGGGCTCGAACCACCAACCTTTCGGTTAACAGCCGAACGCGCTGCCTATTGCGCCACGGAAGCAGTTCAAATTTGGCAGAATTTGTTATTCCTCTCTAATATTCCCAGTGAATGCGGCATAAGTGGAACATTCGGTTGTGCAGTCATTCCGAGGCCTCTCAAAACATTCCGCTCCCGGGTGGGCTCGAACCACCAACCTTTCGGTTAACAGCCGAACGCGCTGCCTATTGCGCCACGGAAGCAGTTCAAATTTGGCAGAATTTGTTATTCCTTTCTAATATTCCCAGTGAATGCGGCATAAGTGGAACATTCGGTTGTGCAGTCATTCCGAGGCCTCTCAAAACATTCCGCTCCCGGGTGGGCTCGAACCACCAACCTTTCGGTTAACAGCCGAACGCGCTGCCTATTGCGCCACGGAAGCCTTGCACTGTTCAACCCGGTAGAATTTGTTATTCCTTTCTAATATTCCCAGTGAATGCGGCATAAGTGGAACATTCGGTTGTGCAGTCATTCCGAAGCCTCTCAAAACATTCCGCTCCCGGGTGGGCTCGAACCACCAACCTTTCGGTTAACAGCCGAACGCGCTGCCTATTGCGCCACGGAAGCCTTGCACTGTTCAACCCGGTAGAATTTGTTATTCCTTTCTAATATTCCCAGTGAATGCGGCATAAGTGGAACATTCGGTTGTGCAGTCATTCCGAGGCCTCTCAAAACATTCCGCTCCCGGGTGGGCTCGAACCACCAACCTTTCGGTTAACAGCCGAACGCGCTGCCTATTGCGCCACGGAAGCAGTTCAAATTTGGCAGAATTTGTTATTCCTTTCTAATATTCCCAGTGAATGCGGCATAAGTGGAACATTCGGTTGTGCAGTCATTCCGAGGCCTCTCAAAACATTCCGCTCCCGGGTGGGCTCGAACCACCAACCTTTCGGTTAACAGCCGAACGCGCTGCCTATTGCGCCACGGAAGCAGTTCAAATTTGGCAGAATTTGTTATTCCTTTCTAATATTCCCAGTGAATGCGGCATAAGTGGAACATTCGGTTGTGCAGTCATTCCGAGGCCTCTCAAAACATTCCGCTCCCGGGTGGGCTCGAACCACCAACCTTTCGGTTAACAGCCGAACGCGCTGCCTATTGCGCCACGGAAGCCTTGCACTGTTCAACCCGGTAGAATTTGTTATTCCTTTCTAATATTCCCAGTGAATGCTGCATAAGTGGAACATTCGGTTGTGCAGTCATTCCGAGGCCTCTCAAAACATTCCGCTCCCGGGTGGGCTCGAACCACCAACCTTTCGGTTAACAGCCGAACGCGCTGCCTATTGCGCCACGGAAGCACTGTTCAAATTTGGCAGAATTTGTTATTCCTTTCTAATATTCCCAGTGAATGCTGCATAAGTGGAACATTCGGTTGTGCAGTCATTCCGAGGCCTCTCAAAACATTCCGCTCCCGGGTGGGCTCGAACCACCAACCTTTCGGTTAACAGCCGAACGCGCTGCCTATTGCGCCACGGAAGCAGTTCAAATTTGGCAGAATTTGTTATTCCTTTCTAATATTCCCAGTGAATGCGGCATAAGTGGAACATTCGGTTGTGCAGTCATTCCGAGGCCTCTCAAAACATTCCGCTCCCGGGTGGGCTCGAACCACCAACCTTTCGGTTAACAGCCGAACGCGCTGCCTATTGCGCCACGGAAGCCTTGCACTGTTCAACCCGGTAGAATTTGTTATTCCTTTCTAATATTCCCAGTGAATGCGGCATAAGTGGAACATTCGGTTGTGCAGTCATTCCGAGGCCTCTCAAAACATTCCGCTCCCGGGTGGGCTCGAACCACCAACCTTTCGGTTAACAGCCGAACGCGCTGCCTATTGCGCCACGGAAGCAGTTCAAATTTGGCAGAATTTGTTATTCCTCTCTAATATTCCCAGTGAATGCGGCATAAGTGGAACATTCGGTTGTGCAGTCATTCCGAGGCCTCTCAAAACATTCCGCTCCCGGGTGGGCTCGAACCACCAACCTTTCGGTTAACAGCCGAACGCGCTGCCTATTGCGCCACGGAAGCAGTTCAAATTTGGCAGAATTTGTTATTCCTTTCTAATATTCCCAGTGAATGCTGCATAAGTGGAACATTCGGTTGTGCAGTCATTCCGAAGCCTCTCAAAACATTCCGCTCCCGGGTGGGCTCGAACCACCAACCTTTCGGTTAACAGCCGAACGCGCTGCCTATTGCGCCACGGAAGCCTTGCACTGTTCAGCCCGGTAGAATTTGTTATTCCTTTCTAATATTCCCAGTGAATGCGGCATAAGTGGAACATTCGGTTGTGCAGTCATTCCGAGGCCTCTCAAAACATTCCGCTCCCGGGTGGGCTCGAACCACCAACCTTTCGGTTAACAGCCGAACGCGCTGCCTATTGCGCCACGGAAGCAGTTCAAATTTGGCAGAATTTGTTATTCCTTTCTAATATTCCCAGTGAATGCGGCATAAGTGGAACATTCGGTTGTGCAGTCATTCCGAGGCCTCTCAAAACATTCCGCTCCCGGGTGGGCTCGAACCACCAACCTTTCGGTTAACAGCCGAACGCGCTTCCTATTGCGCCACGAAGCCTTGCACTGTTCAGCCCGGTAGAATTTGTTATTCCTTTCTAATATTCCCAGTGAATGCTGCATAAGTGGAACATTCGGTTGT
Organism: Necator americanus; assembly: GCF_031761385.1. Lineage (NCBI taxonomy): Eukaryota > Metazoa > Nematoda > Chromadorea > Rhabditida > Ancylostomatidae > Necator > Necator americanus. Next base: position 18,279,329 of record NC_087373.1, on the reverse strand, counting down.
GCAGTCATTCCGAAGCCTCTCAAAACATTCCGCTCCCGGGTGGGCTCGAACCACCAACCTTTCGGTTAACAGCCGAACGCGCTGCCTATTGCGCCACGGAAGCAGTTCAAATTTGGCAGAATTTGTTATTCCTTTCTAATATTCCCAGTGAATGCTGCATAAGTGGAACATTCGGTTGTGCAGTCATTCCGAAGCCTCTCAAAACATTCCGCTCCCGGGTGGGCTCGAACCACCAACCTTTCGGTTAACAGCCGAACGCGCTGCCTATTGCGCCACGGAAGCAGTTCAAATTTGGCAGAATTTGTTATTCCTTTCTAATATTCCCAGTGAATGCGGCATAAGTGGAACATTCGGTTGTGCAGTCATTCCGAAGCCTCTCAAAACATTCCGCTCCCGGGTGGGCTCGAACCACCAACCTTTCGGTTAACAGCCGAACGCGCTGCCTATTGCGCCACGGAAGCCTTGCACTGTTCAGCCCGGTAGAATTTGTTATTCCTTTCTAATATTCCCAGTGAATGCGGCATAAGTGGAACATTCGGTTGTGCAGTCATTCCGAGGCCTCTCAAAACATTCCGCTCCCGGGTGGGCTCGAACCACCAACCTTTCGGTTAACAGCCGAACGCGCTGCCTATTGCGCCACGGAAGCACTGTTCAAATTTGGCAGAATTTGTTATTCCTTTCTAATATTCCCAGTGAATGCTGCATAAGTGGAACATTCGGTTGTGCAGTCATTCCGAAGCCTCTCAAAACATTCCGCTCCCGGGTGGGCTCGAACCACCAACCTTTCGGTTAACAGCCGAACGCGCTGCCTATTGCGCCACGGAAGCCTTGCACTGTTCAACCCGGTAGAATTTGTTATTCCTTTCTAATATTCCCAGTGAATGCGGCATAAGTGGAACATTCGGTTGTGCAGTCATTCCGATTCCGAGGCCTCTCAAAACATTCCGCTCCCGGGTGGGCTCGAACCACCAACCTTTCGGTTAACAGCCGAACGCGCTGCCTATTGCGCCACGGAAGCAGTTCAAATTTGGCAGAATTTGTTATTCCTTTCTAATATTCCCAGTGAATGCGGCATAAGTGGAACATTCGGTTGTGCAGTCATTCCGAGGCCTCTCAAAACATTCCGCTCCCGGGTGGGCTCGAACCACCAACCTTTCGGTTAACAGCCGAACGCGCTGCCTATTGCGCCACGGAAGCAGTTCAAATTTGGCAGAATTTGTTATTCCTTTCTAATATTCCCAGTGAATGCGGCATAAGTGGAACATTCGGTTGTGCAGTCATTCCGAGGCCTCTCAAAACATTCCGCTCCCGGGTGGGCTCGAACCACCAACCTTTCGGTTAACAGCCGAACGCGCTGCCTATTGCGCCACGGAAGCCTTGCACTGTTCAACCCGGTAGAATTTGTTATTCCTTTCTAATATTCCCAGTGAATGCGGCATAAGTGGAACATTCGGTTGTGCAGTCATTCCGAGGCCTCTCAAAACATTCCGCTCCCGGGTGGGCTCGAACCACCAACCTTTCGGTTAACAGCCGAACGCGCTGCCTATTGCGCCACGGAAGCCTTGCACTGTTCAACCCGGTAGAATTTGTTATTCCTTTCTAATATTCCCAGTGAATGCGGCATAAGTGGAACATTCGGTTGTGCAGTCATTCCGAAGCCTCTCAAAACATTCCGCTCCCGGGTGGGCTCGAACCACCAACCTTTCGGTTAACAGCCGAACGCGCTGCCTATTGCGCCACGGAAGCCTCACTGTTCAAATTTGGCAGAATTTGTTATTCCTTTCTAATATTCCCAGTGAATGCGGCATAAGTGGAACATTCGGTTGTGCAGTCATTCCGAGGCCTCTCAAAACATTCCGCTCCCGGGTGGGCTCGAACCACCAACCTTTCGGTTAACAGCCGAACGCGCTGCCTATTGCGCCACGGAAGCAGTTCAAATTTGGCAGAATTTGTTATTCCTTTCTAATATTCCCAGTGAATGCGGCATAAGTGGAACATTCGGTTGTGCAGTCATTCCGAAGCCTCTCAAAACATTCCGCTCCCGGGTGGGCTCGAACCACCAACCTTTCGGTTAACAGCCGAACGCGCTGCCTATTGCGCCACGGAAGCCTTGCACTGTTCAGCCCGGTAGAATTTGTTATTCCTTTCTAATATTCCCAGTGAATGCGGCATAAGTGGAACATTCGGTTGTGCAGTCATTCCGAGGCCTCTCAAAACATTCCGCTCCCGGGTGGGCTCGAACCACCAACCTTTCGGTTAACAGCCGAACGCGCTGCCTATTGCGCCACGGAAGCAGTTCAAATTTGGCAGAATTTGTTATTCCTTTCTAATATTCCCAGTGAATGCTGCATAAGTGGAACATTCGGTTGTGCAGTCATTCCGAGGCCTCTCAAAACATTCCGCTCCCGGGTGGGCTCGAACCACCAACCTTTCGGTTAACAGCCGAACGCGCTGCCTATTGCGCCACGGAAGCAGTTCAAATTTGGCAGAATTTGTTATTCCTTTCTAATATTCCCAGTGAATGCGGCATAAGTGGAACATTCGGTTGTGCAGTCATTCCGAAGCCTCTCAAAACATTCCGCTCCCGGGTGGGCTCGAACCACCAACCTTTCGGTTAACAGCCGAACGCGCTGCCTATTGCGCCACGGAAGCCTTGCACTGTTCAGCCCGGTAGAATTTGTTATTCCTTTCTAATATTCCCAGTGAATGCGGCATAAGTGGAACATTCGGTTGTGCAGTCATTCCGAGGCCTCTCAAAACATTCCGCTCCCGGGTGGGCTCGAACCACCAACCTTTCGGTTAACAGCCGAACGCGCTGCCTATTGCGCCACGGAAGCACTGTTCAAATTTGGCAGAATTTGTTATTCCTTTCTAATATTCCCAGTGAATGCTGCATAAGTGGAACATTCGGTTGTGCAGTCATTCCGAGGCCTCTCAAAACATTCCGCTCCCGGGTGGGCTCGAACCACCAACCTTTCGGTTAACAGCCGAACGCGCTGCCTATTGCGCCACGGAAGCAGTTCAAATTTGGCAGAATTTGTTATTCCTTTCTAATATTCCCAGTGAATGCGGCATAAGTGGAACATTCGGTTGTGCAGTCATTCCGAGGCCTCTCAAAACATTCCGCTCCCGGGTGGGCTCGAACCACCAACCTTTCGGTTAACAGCCGAACGCGCTGCCTATTGCGCCACGGAAGCAGTTCAAATTTGGCAGAATTTGTTATTCCTTTCTAATATTCCCAGTGAATGCGGCATAAGTGGAACATTCGGTTGTGCAGTCATTCCGAGGCCTCTCAAAACATTCCGCTCCCGGGTGGGCTCGAACCACCAACCTTTCGGTTAACAGCCGAACGCGCTGCCTATTGCGCCACGGAAGCCTTGCACTGTTCAACCCGGTAGAATTTGTTATTCCTTTCTAATATTCCCAGTGAATGCGGCATAAGTGGAACATTCGGTTGTGCAGTCATTCCGAGGCCTCTCAAAACATTCCGCTCCCGGGTGGGCTCGAACCACCAACCTTTCGGTTAACAGCCGAACGCGCTGCCTATTGCGCCACGGAAGCCTTGCACTGTTCAACCCGGTAGAATTTGTTATTCCTTTCTAATATTCCCAGTGAATGCGGCATAAGTGGAACATTCGGTTGTGCAGTCATTCCGAGGCCTCTCAAAACATTCCGCTCCCGGGTGGGCTCGAACCACCAACCTTTCGGTTAACAGCCGAACGCGCTGCCTATTGCGCCACGGAAGCAGTTCAAATTTGGCAGAATTTGTTATTCCTTTCTAATATTCCCAGTGAATGCTGCATAAGTGGAACATTCGGTTGTGCAGTCATTCCGAAGCCTCTCAAAACATTCCGCTCCCGGGTGGGCTCGAACCACCAACCTTTCGGTTAACAGCCGAACGCGCTGCCTATTGCGCCACGGAAGCATTTTCAAATTTGGTAGAATTTGTTATTCCTTTCTAATATTCCCAGTGAATGCGGCATAAGTGGAACATTCGGTTGTGCAGTCATTCCGAGGCCTCTCAAAACATTCCGCTCCCGGGTGGGCTCGAACCACCAACCTTTCGGTTAACAGCCGAACGCGCTGCCTATTGCGCCACGGAAGCAGTTCAAATTTGGCAGAATTTGTTATTCCTCTCTAATATTCCCAGTGAATGCGGCATAAGTGGAACATTCGGTTGTGCAGTCATTCCGAAGCCTCTCAAAACATTCCGCTCCCGGGTGGGCTCGAACCACCAACCTTTCGGTTAACAGCCGAACGCGCTGCCTATTGCGCCACGGAAGCAGTTCAAATTTGGCAGAATTTGTTATTCCTTTCTAATATTCCCAGTGAATGCTGCATAAGTGGAACATTCGGTTGTGCAGTCATTCCGAAGCCTCTCAAAACATTCCGCTCCCGGGTGGGCTCGAACCACCAACCTTTCGGTTAACAGCCGAACGCGCTGCCTATTGCGCCATGGAAGCCTTGCACTGTTCAGCCCGGTAGAATTTGTTATTCCTTTCTGATATTCCCAGTGAATGCTGCATAAGTGGAACATTCGGTTGTGCAGTCATTCCGAAGCCTCTCAAAACATTCCGCTCCCGGGTGGGCTCGAACCACCAACCTTTCGGTTAACAGCCGAACGCGCTGCCTATTGCGCCACGGAAGCAGTTCAAATTTGGCAGAATTTGTTATTCCTTTCTAATATTCCCAGTGAATGCTGCATAAGTGGAACATTCGGTTGTGCAGTCATTCCGAGGCCTCTCAAAACATTCCGCTCCCGGGTGGGCTCGAACCACCAACCTTTCGGTTAACAGCCGAACGCGCTGCCTATTGCGCCACGGAAGCAGTTCAAATTTGGCAGAATTTGTTATTCCTTTCTAATATTCCCAGTGAATGCGGCATAAGTGGAACATTCGGTTGTGCAGTCATTCCGAGGCCTCTCAAAACATTCCGCTCCCGGGTGGGCTCGAACCACCAACCTTTCGGTTAACAGCCGAACGCGCTGCCTATTGCGCCACGGAAGCCTTGCACTGTTCAGCCCGGTAGAATTTGTTATTCCTTTCTAATATTCCCAGTGAATGCGGCATAAGTGGAACATTCGGTTGTGCAGTCATTCCGAGGCCTCTCAAAACATTCCGCTCCCGGGTGGGCTCGAACCACCAACCTTTCGGTTAACAGCCGAACGCGCTGCCTATTGCGCCACGGAAGCACTTCAACTTTCAACCCGGTAGAATTTGTTATTCCTTTCTAATATTCCCAGTGAATGCGGCATAAGTGGAACATTCGGTTGTGCAGTCATTCCGAGGCCTCTCAAAACATTCCGCTCCCGGGTGGGCTCGAACCACCAACCTTTCGGTTAACAGCCGAACGCGCTGCCTATTGCGCCACGGAAGCAGTTCAAATTTGGCAGAATTTGTTATTCCTTTCTAATATTCCCAGTGAATGCGGCATAAGTGGAACATTCGGTTGTGCAGTCATTCCGAAGCCTCTCAAAACATTCCGCTCCCGGGTGGGCTCGAACCACCAACCTTTCGGTTAACAGCCGAACGCGCTGCCTATTGCGCCACGGAAGCCTTGCACTGTTCAACCCGGTAGAATTTGTTATTCCTTTCTAATATTCCCAGTGAATGCTGCATAAGTGGAACATTCGGTTGTGCAGTCATTCCGAGGCCTCTCAAAACATTCCGCTCCCGGGTGGGCTCGAACCACCAACCTTTCGGTTAACAGCCGAACGCGCTGCCTATTGCGCCACGGAAGCAGTTCAAATTTGGCAGAATTTGTTATTCCTTTCTAATATTCCCAGTGAATGCGGCATAAGTGGAACATTCGGTTGTGCAGTCATTCCGAGGCCTCTCAAAACATTCCGCTCCCGGGTGGGCTCGAACCACCAACCTTTCGGTTAACAGCCGAACGCGCTGCCTATTGCGCCACGGAAGCAGTTCAAATTTCGGCAGAATTTGTTATTCCTTTCTAATATTCCCAGTGAATGCTGCATAAGTGGAACATTCGGTTGTGCAGTCATTCCGAAGCCTCTCAAAACATTCCGCTCCCGGGTGGGCTCGAACCACCAACCTTTCGGTTAACAGCCGAACGCGCTGCCTATTGCGCCACGGAAGCAGTTCAAATTTGGCAGAATTTGTTATTCCTCTCTAATATTCCCAGTGAATGCGGCATAAGTGGAACATTCGGTTGTGCAGTCATTCCGAAGCCTCTCAAAACATTCCGCTCCCGGGTGGGCTCGAACCACCAACCTTTCGGTTAACAGCCGAACGCGCTGCCTATTGCGCCACGGAAGCCTTGCACTGTTCAACCCGGTAGAATTTGTTATTCCTTTCTAATATTCCCAGTGAATGCGGCATAAGTGGAACATTCGGTTGTGCAGTCATTCCGAAGGCCTCTCAAAACATTCCGCTCCCGGGTGGGCTCGAACCACCAACCTTTCGGTTAACAGCGGAATGTTTTGAGAGGCTTCGGAATGACTGCACAACCGAATGTTCCACTTATGCCGCATTCGCTGGGAATATTAGAAAGGAATAACAAATTCTACCAAGGTTGAACAGTGCAAGGCTTCCGTGGCGCAATAGGCAGCGCGTTCGGCTGTTAACCGAAAGGTTGGTGGTTCGAGCCCACCCGGGAGCGGAATGTTTTGAGAGGCCTCGGAATGACTGCACAACCGAATGTTCCACTTATGCAGCATTCACTGGGAATATTAGAAAGGAATAACAAATTCTACCGGGTTGAACAGTGCAAGGCTTCCGTGGCGCAATAGGCAGCGCGTTCGGCTGTTAACCGAAAGGTTGGTGGTTCGAGCCCACCCGGGAGCGGAATGTTTTGAGAGGCTTCGGAATGACTGCACAACCGAATGTTCCACTTATGCAGCATTCACTGGGAATATTAGAAAGGAATAACAAATTCTGCCAAATTTGAACTGCTTCCGTGGCGCAATAGGCAGCGCGTTCGGCTGTTAACCGAAAGGTTGGTGGTTCGAGCCCACCCGGGAGCGGAATGTTTTGAGAGGCCTCGGAATGACTGCACAACCGAATGTTCCACTTATGCCGCATTCACTGGGAATATTAGAAAGGAATAACAAATTCTGCCAAATTTGAACTGCTTCCGTGGCGCAATAGGCAGCGCGTTCGGCTGTTAACCGAAAGGTTGGTGGTTCGAGCCCACCCGGGAGCGGAATGTTTTGAGAGGCCTCGGAATGACTGCACAACCGAATGTTCCACTTATGCAGCATTCACTGGGAATATTAGAAAGGAATAACAAATTCTGCCAAATTTGAACTGCTTCCGTGGCGCAATAGGCAGCGCGTTCGGCTGTTAACCGAAAGGTTGGTGGTTCGAGCCCACCCGGGAGCGGAATGTTTTGAGAGGCTTCGGAATGACTGCACAACCGAATGTTCCACTTATGCCGCATTCACTGGGAATATTAGAAAGGAATAACAAATTCTACCAGGGTTGAACGTGGCTTCCGTGGCGCAATAGGCAGCGCGTTCGGCTGTTAACCGAAAGGTTGGTGGTTCGAGCCCACCCGGGAGCGGAATGTTTTGAGAGGCCTCGGAATGACTGCACAACCGAATGTTCCACTTATGCAGCATTCACTGGGAATATTAGAAAGGAATAACAAATTCTGCCAAATTTGAACTGCTTCCGTGGCGCAATAGGCAGCGCGTTCGGCTGTTAACCGAAAGGTTGGTGGTTCGAGCCCACCCGGGAGCGGAATGTTTTGAGAGGCCTCGGAATGACTGCACAACCGAATGTTCCACTTATGCCGCATTCACTGGGAATATTAGAGAGGAATAACAAATTCTGCCAAATTTGAACTGCTTCCGTGGCGCAATAGGCAGCGCGTTCGGCTGTTAACCGAAAGGTTGGTGGTTCGAGCCCACCCGGGAGCGGAATGTTTTGAGAGGCCTCGGAATGACTGCACAACCGAATGTTCCACTTATGCAGCATTCACTGGGAATATTAGAAAGGAATAACAAATTCTAGGCCAAATTTGAACTGCTTCCGTGGCGCAATAGGCAGCGCGTTCGGCTGTTAACCGAAAGGTTGGTGGTTCGAGCCCACCCGGGAGCGGAATGTTTTGAGAGGCTTCGGAATGACTGCACAACCGAATGTTCCACTTATGCAGCATTCACTGGGAATATTAGAAAGGAATAACAAATTCTGCCAAATTTGAACTGCTTCCGTGGCGCAATAGGCAGCGCGTTCGGCTGTTAACCGAAAGGTTGGTGGTTCGAGCCCACCCGGGAGCGGAATGTTTTGAGAGGCCTCGGAATGACTGCACAACCGAATGTTCCACTTATGCCGCATTCACTGGGAATATTAGAAAGGAATAACAAATTCTACCGGGTTGAACAGTGCAAGGCTTCCGTGGCGCAATAGGCAGCGCGTTCGGCTGTTAACCGAAAGGTTGGTGGTTCGAGCCCACCCGGGAGCGGAATGTTTTGAGAGGCCTCGGAATGACTGCACAACCGAATGTTCCACTTATGCCGCATTCACTGGGAATATTAGAAAGGAATAACAAATTCTACAGGGTTGAACAGTGCAAGGCTTCCGTGGCGCAATAGGCAGCGCGTTCGGCTGTTAACCGAAAGGTTGGTGGTTCGAGCCCACCCGGGAGCGGAATGTTTTGAGAGGCCTCGGAATGACTGCACAACCGAATGTTCCACTTATGCAGCATTCACTGGGAATATTAGAAAGGAATAACAAATTCTACCGGGCTGAACAGTGCAAGGCTTCCGTGGCGCAATAGGCAGCGCGTTCGGCTGTTAACCGAAAGGTTGGTGGTTCGAGCCCACCCGGGAGCGGAATGTTTTGAGAGGCCTCGGAATGACTGCACAACCGAATGTTCCACTTATGCAGCATTCACTGGGAATATTAGAAAGGAATAACAAATTCTGCCAAATTTGAACTGCTTCCGTGGCGCAATAGGCAGCGCGTTCGGCTGTTAACCGAAAGGTTGGTGGTTCGAGCCCACCCGGGAGCGGAATGTTTTGAGAGGCCTCGGAATGACTGCACAACCGAATGTTCCACTTATGCCGCATTCACTGGGAATATTAGAAAGGAATAACAAATTCTGCCAAATTTGAACTGCTTCCGTGGCGCAATAGGCAGCGCGTTCGGCTGTTAACCGAAAGGTTGGTGGTTCGAGCCCACCCGGGAGCGGAATGTTTTGAGAGGCTTCGGAATGACTGCACAACCGAATGTTCCACTTATGCCGCATTCACTGGGAATATTAGAAAGGAATAACAAATTCTGCCAAATTTGAACTGCTTCCGTGGCGCAATAGGCAGCGCGTTCGGCTGTTAACCGAAAGGTTGGTGGTTCGAGCCCACCCGGGAGCGGAATGTTTTGAGAGGCCTCGGAATGACTGCACAACCGAATGTTCCACTTATGCCGCATTCACTGGGAATATTAGAAAGGAATAACAAATTCTACCGGGTTGAACAGTGCAAGGCTTCCGTGGCGCAATAGGCAGCGCGTTCGGCTGTTAACCGAAAGGTTGGTGGTTCGAGCCCACCCGGGAGCGGAATGTTTTGAGAGGCCTCGGAATGACTGCACAACCGAATGTTCCACTTATGCAGCATTCACTGGGAATATTAGAAAGGAATAACAAATTCTGCCAAATTTGAACTGCTTCCGTGGCGCAATAGGCAGCGCGTTCGGCTGTTAACCGAAAGGTTGGTGGTTCGAGCCCACCCGGGAGCGGAATGTTTTGAGAGGCCTCGGAATGACTGCACAACCGAATGTTCCACTTATGCCGCATTCACTGGGAATATTAGAAAGGAATAACAAATTCTGCCAAATTTGAACTGCTTCCGTGGCGCAATAGGCAGCGCGTTCGGCTGTTAACCGAAAGGTTGGTGGTTCGAGCCCACCCGGGAGCGGAATGTTTTGAGAGGCCTCGGAATGACTGCACAACCGAATGTTCCACTTATGCCGCATTCACTGGGAATATTAGAAAGGAATAACAAATTCTGCCAAATTTGAACTGCTTCCGTGGCGCAATAGGCAGCGCGTTCGGCTGTTAACCGAAAGGTTGGTGGTTCGAGCCCACCCGGGAGCGGAATGTTTTGAGAGGCCTCGGAATGACTGCACAACCGAATGTTCCACTTATGCCGCATTCACTGGGAATATTAGAAAGGAATAACAAATTCTGCCAAATTTGAACTGCTTCCGTGGCGCAATAGGCAGCGCGTTCGGCTGTTAACCGAAAGGTTGGTGGTTCGAGCCCACCCGGGAGCGGAATGTTTTGAGAGGCCTCGGAATGACTGCACAACCGAATGTTCCACTTATGCAGCATTCACTGGGAATATTAGAAAGGAATAACAAATTCTGCCAAATTTGAACTGCTTCCGTGGCGCAATAGGCAGCGCGTTCGGCTGTTAACCGAAAGGTTGGTGGTTCGAGCCCACCCGGGAGCGGAATGTTTTGAGAGGCCTCGGAATGACTGCACAACCGAATGTTCCACTTATGCCGCATTCACTGGGAATATTAGAAAGGAATAACAAATTCTGCCAAATTTGAACTGCTTCCGTGGCGCAATAGGCAGCGCGTTCGGCTGTTAACCGAAAGGTTGGTGGTTCGAGCCCACCCGGGAGCGGAATGTTTTGAGAGGCCTCGGAATGACTGCACAACCGAATGTTCCACTTATGCCGCATTCACTGGGAATATTAGAAAGGAATAACAAATTCTGCCAAATTTGAACGTGGCTTCCGTGGCGCAATAGGCAGCGCGTTCGGCTGTTAACCGAAAGGTTGGTGGTTCGAGCCCACCCGGGAGCGGAATGTTTTGAGAGGCCTCGGAATGACTGCACAACCGAATGTTCCACTTATGCCGCATTCACTGGGAATATTAGAAAGGAATAACAAATTCTACCGGGTTGAACAGTGCAAGGCTTCCGTGGCGCAATAGGCAGCGCGTTCGGCTGTTAACCGAAAGGTTGGTGGTTCGAGCCCACCCGGGAGCGGAATGTTTTGAGAGGCTTCGGAATGACTGCACAACCGAATGTTCCACTTATGCAGCATTCACTGGGAATATTAGAAAGGAATAACAAATTCTGCCAAATTTGAACTGCTTCCGTGGCGCAATAGGCAGCGCGTTCGGCTGTTAACCGAAAGGTTGGTGGTTCGAGCCCACCCGGGAGCGGAATGTTTTGAGAGGCCTCGGAATGACTGCACAACCGAATGTTCCACTTTCATGCCGCATTCACTGGGAATATTAGAAAGGAATAACAAATTCTGCCAAATTTGAACTGCTTCCGTGGCGCAATAGGCAGCGCGTTCGGCTGTTAACCGAAAGGTTGGTGGTTCGAGCCCACCCGGGAGCGGAATGTTTTGAGAGGCCTCGGAATGACTGCACAACCGAATGTTCCACTTATGCAGCATTCACTGGGAATATTAGAAAGGAATAACAAATTCTGCCGGGTGAAATTTGAACTGCTTCCGTGGCGCAATAGGCAGCGCGTTCGGCTGTTAACCGAAAGGTTGGTGGTTCGAGCCCACCCGGGAGCGGAATGTTTTGAGAGGCTTCGGAATGACTGCACAACCGAATGTTCCACTTATGCAGCATTCACTGGGAATATTAGAAAGGAATAACAAATTCTGCCAAATTTGAACTGCTTCCGTGGCGCAATAGGCAGCGCGTTCGGCTGTTAACCGAAAGGTTGGTGGTTCGAGCCCACCCGGGAGCGGAATGTTTTGAGAGGCCTCGGAATGACTGCACAACCGAATGTTCCACTTATGCCGCATTCACTGGGAATATTAGAAAGGAATAACAAATTCTACCGGGTTGAACAGTGCAAGGCTTCCGTGGCGCAATAGGCAGCGCGTTCGGCTGTTAACCGAAAGGTTGGTGGTTCGAGCCCACCCGGGAGCGGAATGTTTTGAGAGGCCTCGGAATGACTGCACAACCGAATGTTCCACTTATGCCGCATTCACTGGGAATATTAGAAAGGAATAACAAATTCTGCCAAATTTGAACTGCTTCCGTGGCGCAATAGGCAGCGCGTTCGGCTGTTAACCGAAAGGTTGGTGGTTCGAGCCCACCCGGGAGCGGAATGTTTTGAGAGGCCTCGGAATGACTGCACAACCGAATGTTCCACTTATGCAGCATTCACTGGGAATATTAGAAAGGAATAACAAATTCTGCCAAATTTGAACTGCTTCCGTGGCGCAATAGGCAGCGCGTTCGGCTGTTAACCGAAAGGTTGGTGGTTCGAGCCCACCCGGGAGCGGAATGTTTTGAGAGGCCTCGGAATGACTGCACAACCGAATGTTCCACTTATGCAGCATTCACTGGGAATATTAGAAAGGAATAACAAATTCTACCAGGGTTGAACAGTGCAAGGCTTCCGTGGCGCAATAGGCAGCGCGTTCGGCTGTTAACCGAAAGGTTGGTGGTTCGAGCCCACCCGGGAGCGGAATGTTTTGAGAGGCCTCGGAATGACTGCACAACCGAATGTTCCACTTATGCCGCATTCACTGGGAATATTAGAAAGGAATAACAAATTCTGCCAAATTTGAACTGCTTCCGTGGCGCAATAGGCAGCGCGTTCGGCTGTTAACCGAAAGGTTGGTGGTTCGAGCCCACCCGGGAGCGGAATGTTTTGAGAGGCTTCGGAATGACTGCACAACCGAATGTTCCACTTATGCCGCATTCACTGGGAATATTAGAAAGGAATAACAAATTCTGCCAAATTTGAACTGCTTCCGTGGCGCAATAGGCAGCGCGTTCGGCTGTTAACCGAAAGGTTGGTGGTTCGAGCCCACCCGGGAGCGGAATGTTTTGAGAGGCCTCGGAATGACTGCACAACCGAATGTTCCACTTATGCCGCATTCACTGGGAATATTAGAAAGGAATAACAAATTCTACCGGGTTGAACAGTGCAAGGCTTCCGTGGCGCAATAGGCAGCGCGTTCGGCTGTTAACCGAAAGGTTGGTGGTTCGAGCCCACCCGGGAGCGGAATGTTTTGAGAGGCCTCGGAATGACTGCACAACCGAATGTTCCACTTATGCCGCATTCACTGGGAATATTAGAAAGGAATAACAAATTCTGCCAAATTTGAACTGCTTCCGTGGCGCAATAGGCAGCGCGTTCGGCTGTTAACCGAAAGGTTGGTGGTTCGAGCCCACCCGGGAGCGGAATGTTTTGAGAGGCCTCGGAATGACTGCACAACCGAATGTTCCACTTATGCCGCATTCACTGGGAATATTAGAAAGGAATAACAAATTCTGCCAAATTTGAACTGCTTCCGTGGCGCAATAGGCAGCGCGTTCGGCTGTTAACCGAAAGGTTGGTGGTTCGAGCCCACCCGGGAGCGGAATGTTTTGAGAGGCCTCGGAATGACTGCACAACCGAATGTTCCACTTATGCCGCATTCACTGGGAATATTAGAAAGGAATAACAAATTCTACCGGGTTGAACAGTGCAAGGCTTCCGTGGCGCAATAGGCAGCGCGTTCGGCTGTTAACCGAAAGGTTGGTGGTTCGAGCCCACCCGGGAGCGGAATGTTTTGAGAGGCCTCGGAATGACTGCACAACCGAATGTTCCACTTATGCAGCATTCACTGGGAATATTAGAAAGGAATAACAAATTCTGCCAAATTTGAACTGCTTCCGTGGCGCAATAGGCAGCGCGTTCGGCTGTTAACCGAAAGGTTGGTGGTTCGAGCCCACCCGGGAGCGGAATGTTTTGAGAGGCCTCGGAATGACTGCACAACCGAATGTTCCACTTATGCCGCATTCACTGGGAATATTAGAAAGGAATAACAAATTCTACCAGGGTTGAACAGTGCAAGGCTTCCGTGGCGCAATAGGCAGCGCGTTCGGCTGTTAACCGAAAGGTTGGTGGTTCGAGCCCACCCGGGAGCGGAATGTTTTGAGAGGCCTCGGAATGACTGCACAACCGAATGTTCCACTTATGCAGCATTCACTGGGAATATTAGAAAGGAATAACAAATTCTGCCAAATTTGAACTGCTTCCGTGGCGCAATAGGCAGCGCGTTCGGCTGTTAACCGAAAGGTTGGTGGTTCGAGCCCACCCGGGAGCGGAATGTTTTGAGAGGCTTCGGAATGACTGCACAACCGAATGTTCCACTTATGCAGCATTCACTGGGAATATTAGAAAGGAATAACAAATTCTGCCAAATTTGAACTGCTTCCGTGGCGCAATAGGCAGCGCGTTCGGCTGTTAACCGAAAGGTTGGTGGTTCGAGCCCACCCGGGAGCGGAATGTTTTGAGAGGCCTCGGAATGACTGCACAACCGAATGTTCCACTTATGCCGCATTCACTGGGAATATTAGAAAGGAATAACAAATTCTGCCAAATTTGAACTGCTTCCGTGGCGCAATAGGCAGCGCGTTCGGCTGTTAACCGAAAGGTTGGTGGTTCGAGCCCACCCGGGAGCGGAATGTTTTGAGAGGCCTCGGAATGACTGCACAACCGAATGTTCCACTTATGCCGCATTCACTGGGAATATTAGAAAGGAATAACAAATTCTGCCAAATTTGAACTGCTTCCGTGGCGCAATAGGCAGCGCGTTCGGCTGTTAACCGAAAGGTTGGTGGTTCGAGCCCACCCGGGAGCGGAATGTTTTGAGAGGCCTCGGAATGACTGCACAACCGAATGTTCCACTTATGCCGCATTCACTGGGAATATTAGAAAGGAATAACAAATTCTGCCGGGTTGAACAGTTCACGGCTTCCGTGGCGCAATAGGCAGCGCGTTCGGCTGTTAACCGAAAGGTTGGTGGTTCGAGCCCACCCGGGAGCGGAATGTTTTGAGAGGCCTCGGAATGACTGCACAACCGAATGTTCCACTTATGCAGCATTCACTGGGAATATTAGAAAGGAATAACAAATTCTGCCAAATTTGAACTGCTTCCGTGGCGCAATAGGCAGCGCGTTCGGCTGTTAACCGAAAGGTTGGTGGTTCGAGCCCACCCGGGAGCGGAATGTTTTGAGAGGCCTCGGAATGACTGCACAACCGAATGTTCCACTTATGCCGCATTCACTGGGAATATTAGAAAGGAATAACAAATTCTGCCAAATTTGAACTGCTTCCGTGGCGCAATAGGCAGCGCGTTCGGCTGTTAACCGAAAGGTTGGTGGTTCGAGCCCACCCGGGAGCGGAATGTTTTGAGAGGCCTCGGAATGACTGCACAACCGAATGTTCCACTTATGCCGCATTCACTGGGAATATTAGAAAGGAATAACAAATTCTACCAGGGTTGAACAGTGCAAGGCTTCCGTGGCGCAATAGGCAGCGCGTTCGGCTGTTAACCGAAAGGTTGGTGGTTCGAGCCCACCCGGGAGCGGAATGTTTTGAGAGGCTTCGGAATGACTGCACAACCGAATGTTCCACTTATGCCGCATTCACTGGGAATATTAGAAAGGAATAACAAATTCTGCCAAATTTGAACGGCTTCCGTGGCGCAATAGGCAGCGCGTTCGGCTGTTAACCGAAAGGTTGGTGGTTCGAGCCCACCCGGGAGCGGAATGTTTTGAGAGGCCTCGGAATGACTGCACAACCGAATGTTCCACTTATGCCGCATTCACTGGGAATATTAGAAAGGAATAACAAATTCTGCCAAATTTGAACTGCTTCCGTGGCGCAATAGGCAGCGCGTTCGGCTGTTAACCGAAAGGTTGGTGGTTCGAGCCCACCCGGGAGCGGAATGTTTTGAGAGGCCTCGGAATGACTGCACAACCGAATGTTCCACTTATGCAGCATTCACTGGGAATATTAGAAAGGAATAACAAATTCTACCGGGCTGAACAGTGCAAGGCTTCCGTGGCGCAATAGGCAGCGCGTTCGGCTGTTAACCGAAAGGTTGGTGGTTCGAGCCCACCCGGGAGCGGAATGTTTTGAGAGGCCTCGGAATGACTGCACAACCGAATGTTCCACTTATGCCGCATTCACTGGGAATATTAGAAAGGAATAACAAATTCTGCCAAATTTGAACTGCTTCCGTGGCGCAATAGGCAGCGCGTTCGGCTGTTAACCGAAAGGTTGGTGGTTCGAGCCCACCCGGGAGCGGAATGTTTTGAGAGGCCTCGGAATGACTGCACAACCGAATGTTCCACTTATGCCGCATTCACTGGGAATATTAGAAAGGAATAACAAATTCTGCCAAATTTGAACTGCTTCCGTGGCGCAATAGGCAGCGCGTTCGGCTGTTAACCGAAAGGTTGGTGGTTCGAGCCCACCCGGGAGCGGAATGTTTTGAGAGGCCTCGGAATGACTGCACAACCGAATGTTCCACTTATGCAGCATTCACTGGGAATATTAGAAAGGAATAACAAATTCTACCGGGTTGAACAGTGCAAGGCTTCCGTGGCGCAATAGGCAGCGCGTTCGGCTGTTAACCGAAAGGTTGGTGGTTCGAGCCCACCCGGGAGCGGAATGTTTTGAGAGGCCTCGGAATGACTGCACAACCGAATGTTCCACTTATGCCGCATTCACTGGGAATATTAGAAAGGAATAACAAATTCTGCCAAATTTGAACTGCTTCCGTGGCGCAATAGGCAGCGCGTTCGGCTGTTAACCGAAAGGTTGGTGGTTCGAGCCCACCCGGGAGCGGAATGTTTTGAGAGGCCTCGGAATGACTGCACAACCGAATGTTCCACTTATGCAGCATTCACTGGGAATATTAGAAAGGAATAACAAATTCTACCGGGCTGAACAGTGCAAGGCTTCCGTGGCGCAATAGGCAGCGCGTTCGGCTGTTAACCGAAAGGTTGGTGGTTCGAGCCCACCCGGGAGCGGAATGTTTTGAGAGGCCTCGGAATGACTGCACAACCGAATGTTCCACTTATGCCGCATTCACTGGGAATATTAGAAAGGAATAACAAATTCTGCCAAATTTGAACTGCTTCCGTGGCGCAATAGGCAGCGCGTTCGGCTGTTAACCGAAAGGTTGGTGGTTCGAGCCCACCCGGGAGCGGAATGTTTTGAGAGGCCTCGGAATGACTGCACAACCGAATGTTCCACTTATGCCGCATTCACTGGGAATATTAGAAAGGAATAACAAATTCTGCCAAATTTGAACTGCTTCCGTGGCGCAATAGGCAGCGCGTTCGGCTGTTAACCGAAAGGTTGGTGGTTCGAGCCCACCCGGGAGCGGAATGTTTTGAGAGGCTTCGGAATGACTGCACAACCGAATGTTCCACTTATGCAGCATTCACTGGGAATATTAGAAAGGAATAACAAATTCTGCCAAATTTGAACGTGCTTCCGTGGCGCAATAGGCAGCGCGTTCGGCTGTTAACCGAAAGGTTGGTGGTTCGAGCCCACCCGGGAGCGGAATGTTTTGAGAGGCCTCGGAATGACTGCACAACCGAATGTTCCACTTATGCCGCATTCACTGGGAATATTAGAAAGGAATAACAAATTCTGCCAAATTTGAACTGCTTCCGTGGCGCAATAGGCAGCGCGTTCGGCTGTTAACCGAAAGGTTGGTGGTTCGAGCCCACCCGGGAGCGGAATGTTTTGAGAGGCCTCGGAATGACTGCACAACCGAATGTTCCACTTATGCCGCATTCACTGGGAATATTAGAAAGGAATAACAAATTCTACCAGGGTTGAACAGTGCAAGGCTTCCGTGGCGCAATAGGCAGCGCGTTCGGCTGTTAACCGAAAGGTTGGTGGTTCGAGCCCACCCGGGAGCGGAATGTTTTGAGAGGCCTCGGAATGACTGCACAACCGAATGTTCCACTTATGCCGCATTCACTGGGAATATTAGAAAGGAATAACAAATTCTGCCAAATTTGAACGTGCTTCCGTGGCGCAATAGGCAGCGCGTTCGGCTGTTAACCGAAAGGTTGGTGGTTCGAGCCCACCCGGGAGCGGAATGTTTTGAGAGGCCTCGGAATGACTGCACAACCGAATGTTCCACTTATGCCGCATTCACTGGGAATATTAGAAAGGAATAACAAATTCTACCAAATTTGAACTGGCTTCCGTGGCGCAATAGGCAGCGCGTTCGGCTGTTAACCGAAAGGTTGGTGGTTCGAGCCCACCCGGGAGCGGAATGTTTTGAGAGGCCTCGGAATGACTGCACAACCGAATGTTCCACTTATGCAGCATTCACTGGGAATATTAGAAAGGAATAACAAATTCTACCGGGTTGAACAGTGCAAGGCTTCCGTGGCGCAATAGGCAGCGCGTTCGGCTGTTAACCGAAAGGTTGGTGGTTCGAGCCCACCCGGGAGCGGAATGTTTTGAGAGGCCTCGGAATGACTGCACAACCGAATGTTCCACTTATGCCGCATTCACTGGGAATATTAGAAAGGAATAACAAATTCTGCCAAATTTGAACTGCTTCCGTGGCGCAATAGGCAGCGCGTTCGGCTGTTAACCGAAAGGTTGGTGGTTCGAGCCCACCCGGGAGCGGAATGTTTTGAGAGGCCTCGGAATGACTGCACAACCGAATGTTCCACTTATGCCGCATTCACTGGGAATATTAGAAAGGAATAACAAATTCTACCGGGCTGAACAGTGCAAGGCTTCCGTGGCGCAATAGGCAGCGCGTTCGGCTGTTAACCGAAAGGTTGGTGGTTCGAGCCCACCCGGGAGCGGAATGTTTTGAGAGGCCTCGGAATGACTGCACAACCGAATGTTCCACTTATGCCGCATTCACTGGGAATATTAGAAAGGAATAACAAATTCTACCAGGGTTGAACAGTGCAAGGCTTCCGTGGCGCAATAGGCAGCGCGTTCGGCTGTTAACCGAAAGGTTGGTGGTTCGAGCCCACCCGGGAGCGGAATGTTTTGAGAGGCCTCGGAATGACTGCACAACCGAATGTTCCACTTATGCCGCATTCACTGGGAATATTAGAAAGGAATAACAAATTCTGCCAAATTTGAACTGCTTCCGTGGCGCAATAGGCAGCGCGTTCGGCTGTTAACCGAAAGGTTGGTGGTTCGAGCCCACCCGGGAGCGGAATGTTTTGAGAGGCCTCGGAATGACTGCACAACCGAATGTTCCACTTATGCCGCATTCACTGGGAATATTAGAAAGGAATAACAAATTCTGCCAAATTTGAACAGTGCTTCCGTGGCGCAATAGGCAGCGCGTTCGGCTGTTAACCGAAAGGTTGGTGGTTCGAGCCCACCCGGGAGCGGAATGTTTTGAGAGGCCTCGGAATGACTGCACAACCGAATGTTCCACTTATGCAGCATTCACTGGGAATATTAGAAAGGAATAACAAATTCTGCCAAATTTGAACGTGCTTCCGTGGCGCAATAGGCAGCGCGTTCGGCTGTTAACCGAAAGGTTGGTGGTTCGAGCCCACCCGGGAGCGGAATGTTTTGAGAGGCCTCGGAATGACTGCACAACCGAATGTTCCACTTATGCCGCATTCACTGGGAATATTAGAAAGGAATAACAAATTCTACCGGGTTGAACAGTGCAAGGCTTCCGTGGCGCAATAGGCAGCGCGTTCGGCTGTTAACCGAAAGGTTGGTGGTTCGAGCCCACCCGGGAGCGGAATGTTTTGAGAGGCCTCGGAATGACTGCACAACCGAATGTTCCACTTATGCAGCATTCACTGGGAATATTAGAAAGGAATAACAAATTCTACCGGGTTGAACAGTGCAAGGCTTCCGTGGCGCAATAGGCAGCGCGTTCGGCTGTTAACCGAAAGGTTGGTGGTTCGAGCCCACCCGGGAGCGGAATGTTTTGAGAGGCCTCGGAATGACTGCACAACCGAATGTTCCACTTATGCCGCATTCACTGGGAATATTAGAAAGGAATAACAAATTCTGCCAAATTTGAACTGCTTCCGTGGCGCAATAGGCAGCGCGTTCGGCTGTTAACCGAAAGGTTGGTGGTTCGAGCCCACCCGGGAGCGGAATGTTTTGAGAGGCCTCGGAATGACTGCACAACCGAATGTTCCACTTATGCCGCATTCACTGGGAATATTAGAAAGGAATAACAAATTCTACCGGGTTGAACAGTGCAAGGCTTCCGTGGCGCAATAGGCAGCGCGTTCGGCTGTTAACCGAAAGGTTGGTGGTTCGAGCCCACCCGGGAGCGGAATGTTTTGAGAGGCCTCGGAATGACTGCACAACCGAATGTTCCACTTATGCCGCATTCACTGGGAATATTAGAAAGGAATAACAAATTCTACCGGGTTGAACAGTGCAAGGCTTCCGTGGCGCAATAGGCAGCGCGTTCGGCTGTTAACCGAAAGGTTGGTGGTTCGAGCCCACCCGGGAGCGGAATGTTTTGAGAGGCCTCGGAATGACTGCACAACCGAATGTTCCACTTATGCCGCATTCACTGGGAATATTAGAAAGGAATAACAAATTCTACCGTTGAACAGTGCACGGCTTCCGTGGCGCAATAGGCAGCGCGTTCGGCTGTTAACCGAAAGGTTGGTGGTTCGAGCCCACCCGGGAGCGGAATGTTTTGAGAGGCCTCGGAATGACTGCACAACCGAATGTTCCACTTATGCAGCATTCACTGGGAATATTAGAAAGGAATAACAAATTCTACCGGGTTGAACAGTGCAAGGCTTCCGTGGCGCAATAGGCAGCGCGTTCGGCTGTTAACCGAAAGGTTGGTGGTTCGAGCCCACCCGGGAGCGGAATGTTTTGAGAGGCCTCGGAATGACTGCACAACCGAATGTTCCACTTATGCAGCATTCACTGGGAATATTAGAAAGGAATAACAAATTCTGCCAAATTTGAACTGCTTCCGTGGCGCAATAGGCAGCGCGTTCGGCTGTTAACCGAAAGGTTGGTGGTTCGAGCCCACCCGGGAGCGGAATGTTTTGAGAGGCTTCGGAATGACTGCACAACCGAATGTTCCACTTATGCAGCATTCACTGGGAATATTAGAAAGGAATAACAAATTCTACCGGGTTGAACAGTGCAAGGCTTCCGTGGCGCAATAGGCAGCGCGTTCGGCTGTTAACCGAAAGGTTGGTGGTTCGAGCCCACCCGGGAGCGGAATGTTTTGAGAGGCCTCGGAATGACTGCACAACCGAATGTTCCACTTACGCACCATTCGCTGGGAATATTAGAGAGGATCATCAAATTCTACCGCAGTTGAACTATACAAGGCTTCCGTGGCGCAATAGGCAGCGCGTTCGGCTGTTAACCGAAAGGTTGGTGGTTCGAGCCCACCCGGGAGCGGAATGTTTTGAGAGGCCTCGGAATGACTGCACAACCGAATGTTCCACTTACGCACCATTCACTAGAAACATTAGAGAGGAAGCGCGTTCGGCTGTTAACCGAAAGGTTGGTGGTTCGAGCCCACCCGGGAGCGGAATGTTTTGAGAGGCTTCGGAATGACTGCACAACCGAATGTTCAACTTATGCAGCATTCGCTGGGAATATTAGAGAGGATCATCAAATTCTACCGCAGTTGAACTATACAAGGCTTCCGTGGCGCGATGGGCTGTTAACCGAAAGTTTGGTGGTTCGAGCAATCCCGGGAGCTTAATGTTTCTATCAGATTCTGAGAGACTGCACTACCGAATGTTTCACTTCCGCACCATTCATTAGGAATATTAGAGAGCATTTATATTTTGCTACCTTCTCCATGTGGCCCTGCTTCAACTAAACGCAATCAAGTGTTCGAGTGTACTCATTGTGAACTTGCGAACTATATATCCTGCACTGTTATATGGCAAAAGTCTCCCATACATTGCAAAAAGGTGCTGTCGTCCAGCACCATGCCAGAGCTCATGCCTTGAAAGATGGAATGCCTGAGGGAATCATGGAATCTTTGGCGGGAAATATCCGTCTTGTTACATTGCACTGCCTGTCGCTGTCAAGTGAACTCCAGCAAGCCGCTCTATGCAGTCTTCTGCGATATCTCTATTCACCGTTTGCTGCATTGCAGGAAACACGCATCAGGGAACGCCCTCTCATCAGTATCGACATTTATACCACCTTCTGCTGCGGTGCTGATGTAAGGAAAGTAGGAGGCTACACAGTAGCTGTCAGGAACAATTATATCAACCTGGTGGAGGAGTTTGGATCAACGTCGTCAAGATGCGCTTCTGTACGATTGCGGGATCGCAGAGGACTCACTTCTGGGTCGCAGGTGCTCATGCATCTACGGAGACTGCAGAGAACCACAACAGGGATGCGTTTTATGATGAACTCAATACGTTGATATCCGAGATACCACGCTAGCAGGCGGTAATTGTCAGGATTGATGCAAATGAAAGGTGGAGCCTGAACAGCTGAACTGTTCTTGGAAAATGGTTCTATCCCATGAAACAGACATCGAACAACGGATACCGTCTGATTGACCTTGGCGAGCAGATGAATCTTATCATTGAATTCATGTTCAAGAGGAATCATCGATGCCATCGGCTTACGTGGCAACGGACAACTCCATTAACGCCAGAAGAGCAGCGAAAGCGGAAGGCGCCAACTATAAACCTCAGCTCGATTACGTCCTGACGAAGAACATACCTTTGTCAGATATCCGAAAATCTAGAGCTGTCTGGGAAGTCCCATTCGATTGCGACCACCACCCAGTTCTTCTCAGCTTTATGGTACAGGAGCGGGATGTTTTGAGAGGCTTTGGAGTGACCGCACAACCGAATGTTTCACTTCCACACCATTCATTGAGAATATTAGAGAGGATCATTAAATTCTACCGAAGGTGAATTGCTCAACGCTTCTGTGGCGCAATAGGCAGCGCGTTCGGCTGTTAACCAAAAACAACCTGTGACGGTTCTTGATAGTTTTAGCTAACGTTATTTCACTTGTAATTTGGGTGTCGTTCTTGTTGTTATATTGAATATCTTTTCGTGTTATTTTATTTTCATGTTTCTGTGAGATATACCTAATTTTATTACCTGCACTTGCA
Organism: Necator americanus; assembly: GCF_031761385.1. Lineage (NCBI taxonomy): Eukaryota > Metazoa > Nematoda > Chromadorea > Rhabditida > Ancylostomatidae > Necator > Necator americanus. The sequence goes on along the minus strand of NC_087373.1, from coordinate 18,256,504 downwards.
TAATTTTTCCTTCGGTTAATTTCTTTCCGTTTATTTCTTGTTGGGTTCACCAGCTTGCGTATATGCCGATGGAAAACGGATAACCTATGAAAATGTTGAGTTACTTCAATATCATAGTTGTCGTAGACTGACTAGAATTGGTTTGCATGTGAAGTAATTTGTTAGTGTCGTTGAAAATTCGGGTAAGAATACCAGATTTTGTTGCTATTTCTGCAGAGGTGATGGTAGGACTTTGTTTTTGTTGGATTCAGTATTCCGTGGCGAATAGACTTAACACTCTTTCTGGATTGCATTTATTGTTATTGCTGAGTGGCTGATAACGGCTTTTTTTGTGGATCTAAAAAATAAATCGAAGAGAAGCGTCAGTGCACTTTTTTCTCGAGAATCGTCACAGGAAGAAGGTCAAGAGCAGAATTAACATTTATCGAAGAATAGTCTAAATCATAGGAATTTGTCGCAACTGAAAATTATTTTGTTTTAAAATATCTCCAATTTGCTCGTCTTCCTAGAAGAGAACTGATTGGTTACGTGGTTTTTTCACACAACATTGACATGGAGAATCAAACATACATCAAACCCATTTTGGTCGCGTCGCCTCTTGTGAATGTAGATTATTCGAAGTTCTTCGTAGTGGCCTAGGTATTTCCGCAACACTCAATTTAGGAAAGTTTTTTTGCTGTGATATACTGCCAGTTTTTATTATGCTAGGCCTAGAACTTGTTGACACATTCGGCTTGATAGGTACATCTCGCCGCTCAAGCACAATGTCTTTGCTTCTATGCAGGAATTGGGTTACTCTCCTTCCTTGTTGCTGTTGTTGGTGGTGGTCATTCGATACAGTTGCAGGTGTACTCGTGCGACGATTTGTAGATGGATGCAACACGCCTGGTACACTTCGAGAATTCGCTCTTGTAGTATTTCCCTTCGCGTCGCTGGATCTATTCGACACCAGTTTTCCCACAGTGGAATTAGAGCCTACGGTCTTGTTTCTTGCGTTCGACGAAGTTCTTGAAGTTTGGCATGGTGAAACAGCATCAGAAGGCTTTTTGGATGCAATCGCTGAAGAGTGTTGCCTGCTCGAAGGTGTAGTCGATTTCTGAAAATGGAAAGTATAAGAATAATATATCATCTAGCTATGATTTTTCTATGATTTTGATTATGATGATTTTTCGCATTAATTTGATTTTACCTCTGGGGACATACCAGGTAAAATGACTTTCTCAGAACTAGTAAAAGTGCATTCGATTGCGGAAAACTTTCAACTTTATACCTGTGGTGCAGGCCTTGTGTGAGGGTTGCGCTCCAGCGAAGACTGTGATGAGTGATTTGAAGTACTGTTCTTTCGTTGAGCCTGAATTATTAATGAGAGTGAAGAATAGAAATAGATATTTTTTCTTTCAAATACACCTCAGTTCCGTTGGCTATCCTGGAAAAAGTCATGGTCGTCCTTTTCTCATGTGGTGCGCGTGTACGCATTCCACTTTTACTGGGTGCGATGGATTTCGAATTTTCCTGAAACATAGCAGTGATCATAATATTAATTCTTCCTCAGCAAGCCTTCCAATTACTAAGAAATTTCTTCGGTCAGCGATACGTTCAGTCGGTCGTTTCCAAGAAACGAAGCAAAATTCATTAAGGACGAGATATGCAACAGTTTTAGGGAAAGAAGTGGGTTGACGTGATCGCAAGTAGAATTTTTTATGTAGTGAAATTTTTATTAGCCTTACATCCCGAAAACCCTCAACCCACTGGATAGACCGCTCCACTATTCTCAAATAAACTCGAATGCGGTGAAGGATTCACACACAAGAATTGAAAATTTTTCCTTTTTTCCTCAGAGCCTACTTTATAAAGAGTATCTCACTTCAAGAAAGTGAGAAGAGAATTTTAAAGTTCTATCCTATATCGACGGCCAAAGATCAAGACTATGCTGCAGCTGATAAGAAATGAAAATCAGGTGGATTTAACACATATTCGAAGGATAGCGGTTGGACGTGAACAGCATGGGTTTTATTGCACCGGCATTGCATTTTGATATTGGATTTCCATCACGGATTTGGGCCTTTTTTGACGACTGACATCAATCTTACGCTGCAGTTGGTCCCGCTTTACCGAAAAGAGTGCTTTTGTGACAGCGGCACCGTGACAGGCAGACAAGATGCATAGCAAAGCGAATATACAGATGGGTCGCTTGCCCAGTATTGTCTCCCGCCGCCTCACATAAAGCCGGCCTTAGTATTAAATATAAAATAAATTACATAAAGTTCGTGATCTAGAAAAGCTATAAGAACATTTTGACCACACATTCGCCCTACATATTACAACTAACTATAGCAGAACACCGTTGATGAAGTAATATCTTCGTTTTAACAAAAGTTCCAAGAAAAAAGCATGCAACCGTAGGGATAAATCCATCGAAATTTCTAGCGTATAACAGCGCCATAATTCTCATTTTTGTAGGAAATAAAATATGATTTCGCAAAACGTATTTTTCTATTGTTATGGCAGAGTGAGTGTGTGGTCAAAATAATCCCAAAAATTTTCTAGATCATAAACTTTATACCATTTATTCCCATTTTAGCCCTAAGGCTTGCGTTGGGTAACGTGAGACAATTAGCCATGATTGTCGACACCATGTGTGTTTAACGATGTACTGTTGCATTGAGATTGCGCCAGGAAACCTACCAAATTATTTTGAGAATGGATTCACGGATCGTTCTCCTCCCATCGTATTTATCCTGACAAAGACAAATACGCTGTATACGGGTCCTGACCTCCCATAAATTTGAAATTAACTTTACATACTAATTAATTAATTAATTAACTTTACATGAAACATACTTTGCTAAACAAGAAAACATGGTGGTACTAACCGATCCAGGAAGTCGTTGTTTTGAATTCTCGCGTATTCTCTCATGCATTGATGGCGCAAGCTCAGAACATACCTGCATTGGAAAATTTTAGTGAAGACTTGTACAAAGATATAAGAGAAAAATCAGACTTTTGAATTCTCCTTTTCTTGCTCGGATCCTTGTTCTTCATCGGATATTCTTTCTGTTGATAGGCAAGGGATCCGTGTAAGTGAGTCGTTTTCTTGGTTGCCTACAAAAAATGGAAAGATGTTCGTCTGTTTTATGACACAGAAGTAGGTGAATGTTACTCTTTTGGAGTAATCGTGCGGAAGTGACGATCGTCTGTCTTTCAAAAACCAGATCCATTGTCGCAGGAACTTTCATGTTTTGGGAAGAAGACTCAAAACCCTATTAAAGTAGCAAAAAATACTCTGATTGTGAACACAACAAATAAAATTTAAAAAATAAGAAATCTCTCACGTTCTTCTCCAGAATTCCAACGTAATCACTGAGGTCAGATACATCTTCAGGAAGCGTGGCAATTTTAGGACGGATTTTGCTCAATTTTTCGTCCTGAGCCTTAAAAGAGTGCTTGCAGACAGCTATTTTTTGCTTTGTATCAAGATCTCCGCGAGTGTACTTCTACAGTGCAGCCCACCATCAAGGTTTCATGTAAAAACCTTTGCGATTTAAACTACTTTACGTCAGGTGCGGGACAAGAGGTACCCGTGAAACCCGGCTGACCGCTGCTGACCTGCCTTCAGTATCGCGCACCTTCGCGTAACTACGGCTACCGATTGCTCTCTGATCAACGCCGCGCGCGACGTTCGCTCCGCGACGGAGCGATGGATACTGCGAATTTGGAAGGGACAGAAGTTTTCAAGGGAATGAATCACGAAAACCACGAATGAACCACGAATCTGAGGTGGTGCGGATTTCAGGTGGAGTATTCGTATACGGGATCACAGATTATGGAGAGGTGGATGACTCCGTCCATTTCTTGCTAATTGGCATAAAAAACGGGCCGGAAGATGCGGCGAGTGCACACGGCTGGCGCGCTCCAATCGGACTCGTAGAAAATAGCGCGCCGGAACGCCCGAAGCCGTATCTTCCGCGTTGTTTTTTACGGCGATTAGGAAGAAGTGGACAGAACCACCCCCCCCCACCCTTTTTCAAAATTTTATGAATGTAATTTATGTAGAATGTAATTTTATGTATAATGTTTGTATAGAGCGCATGTTACGTTTTATAGAATACGTAAAAGTACAAAATAAAACCTTATATGGTTCTTCAAACTTCTTTCAACTGTTTTATCGCTTCATTTCTATCTATTCTCTGCATTAAATCGATATGACGGGTAAGGTGTATTAGTGGCGAACAGAGACATTTGTATCTTCAAGATCTACCTTCAGGTACAATGTGTCTGCGAGGCACTATTCGCGCCTCGTCAGGCGTTCGATGGCAGTTTTACTCAATAAGCAAAAAGAAGTTCCTAGAAAGCGAAAAAAAGTTTTAAAAAATAGCGCTGCACCGATCAGGGGAAATTGTTTGAAGCATCGTTTGCATTCAAAAAGATGGATGATTAATTTCCATCAAACAAGTCAAAATAGGATAATTTCATATTCACTCGCATTTCTAAACGGCATATCATTTATACAAACCTATTTCATTCTTTCCTTCTTTTATATTAACTTGCAAGCACACTTTATGCAGAGCTTCAAACAACATCTAATTCCAGGCACTTTCCTTTTCGTTCAATTCTCTAAGCGTATCATAGAAGCTGCGGGCGCGGCGAAAAAAACTCGTCGTAAGAGCAGCAGACCAGCGAAATGGGCGGGGAGGGTGGTGTGGGCGGGGCGTCAGCAAGACGTAACACAAGAGGAACAACCAGGCTACTGTAGCGATCACGACGCTGTCAGGAGACGCGCGGTGTAATTATTGGCGCTCATTAGCCTCTCCCTCTTTATATCTAGTGAGTTGGTCCGCTACATCACCATTCTTAGCTCACGAATTAAACTCCAGCTTACGAGTTATTTACTTAGCACACACGTTTTTTCCATGCTCTGTCAAAGGCGATAAAGCCCAAATTTTAGAAAAATAAAGTGCGATGAAAATCTGGCCATCATTCGGCAGAACATAACAATCTTTTGGTGTAAAAAAGCGGCTTAGTAGTAAGGCAGACAACGGAGAAATAGAGGAGCAAAAAAACTGAAAAGGTCAGAAGTTTGTTTGACGACGACAACGCAATGACAAAGCAGTCTTTTGTGCTTGAACAACATCCTAAGAGCTAAAACCGATCTGACTATGAATGATCATTTTTCGGGAAGTGCCTGAAGTTAGCTGTACCGCTATCTATTTCTACGTAGGCTAAAAACAAAAAGCGAAGTATATTTCTAGTAAGTATATTTCCGTGGGATTACTATAAGAAACCTCCTCTGAACACCAGGGAATGGTGAGATCGAAAGTAGTCCTTACTTTCGCTCTAAAATACGAGAAACAAGCACGCGTTGTAGATGGAGACAAGGGAAACGTGTGCCGGAACAGTGTCCATGTTGGACTGTCCTTGAACGTTGGCATGCCGAATACTTAACTTCTTCATTGATTTACTTGAACTGTAACCAAGATTAATATTGATCTTTCCTTATTAACACTTACCGTTTTGCTATCGTCTTCGTCAGAGCCTGGAAAATCAAAGCAATGGGTGATTTATTCTCCTTAGGGCTTCGTCACCCTACAGAAAGCATTCAAACGATTGGCAAGCTCAACAAACAACACAACAGCTGGTGCTTACTTCATTTTTTGAATCTGATAACGTAACAGACCACATTGTAGCGCGACTATAAGTCGCAAGGTTTTTTACAAGGACCGGACGCGCACAGATCTTGATGGGGGCTAGTTTGTTATCGATCGCAATGCACTCATCCTTTCTGCTTGTTTTTGGACTTTTGGCAGTTACCCAAAATTTCTACAGCTCAAGCAAATCCATCAAAAATATACGAGAACAATTTAACAGTATCGGACTCTGAACAATGTTAGTCTGATTCCATTTCGCAACAAGGATAGTATTGAACCCTCGGTTTGCCAGAAACCGCATATTTGAGGAGCGGAACGGGGAATATCATGAGCGCTTTCTGCTCACTCTCTTGGAAAGCCACAGCCACTCCCCTTTTCACCATCTGAGGAATCTACGTCCGTGTTGAATATGTGTAGGCGTACGTGTTAAATATGTGTAGGCGTATTCTGAGATATCAATCATACATAAATACCAGGACCAAAAGAGGAAATTTATCAACAGTGATTGATTATTGAGCACGACTGCTTCTGAGTAACCGCAGAATACTGGGACCCTCCTCTTGACCTACCTCACTGCTTTGTGATTTATGTCCTCGTTGTCCGCCGCGTACATCTTCACTGTCACCATTTTCCTTGCTCTCCCTTATCCTTCGCACTTTTGTTGCTCTCGGCGCTTCTCGATCCAACGGTACCTCGTGTTTTATACGTCGCCTACTGTGGAAAACGTTAAGGCAAAGCAAGCAACGAGAGCATTGATTTCGATGAAAACTCAAGAATTTTAGCAACCGGATTGTTTTTGGAATCTGATATTCACTCCGAAATTGGGAGAGTACCTCCAAAGACTCAAAATCATGCACAACATATTCATATCCCGCGTCGAGCAGAGTTACGTCAGCTTCGGTCTTGCATGCGATATACGTCGGTTACAAGTGATTAATACATTTTTGGATTTCTTAAACGCACGCAGATCGCACTAAAACCAGTCACCGTGGTTTTTAAGAGTATGGTGAAACGTACTGAAGAGTCCGACTCTTCTCGAGAGTAGATAAGAGAGTTTCTTCATCTTTCCTCTGACTTTCTTCTTCTTTTACGACTGCAGTGTTATCTGGGTGGGTTTGTAAAGATTCTCTTCTGTTTGTTCGCTCCTCTCTTTCGTCGTTTTCCTAATCCAAAAACAAATCTCCACATGGATCACACAACACCACAAAAACCTTAGTACCTGCATAGCTTGACGCAGTCTTCCCACAAGATTCCTGAAAATCTTAAGGCATTCTTCAATTTTGAACGAAGACCTGTCTTCACAAAAGAAGACGGCAATGTCATCCTGCATTTCGAAAAAGTCTTCGAGCGACTTCTGGGTTTCTTCCAATTCAATCCGACAGTGCTCCTAAACTCTGGTTCTATGAGCCAGACGAAAATATGTGAGTTATTTGAGGTATATACTCTGTACTACGTGTACTATACCCACTGATATACTAAGTCATCCCACAAAAGATACGATCTCCTATACATCCTTTTTTTCAAATTTGGATGAACAACGTACTTCAAAATAAAAATATGCTCTCTTACAATTTTTACAAGCTTTAACTTTTTTACAAACAAACAACAAAATTTTTAACTCAACATATATATGACTGCTGAAGTTTTCCTCGGAGAGGATGCTTGTGAAAAATATGACAAAAAAGAAGCGTGGCCTGTACAAGATCTTTTCTCAGTTCCAAACAACGTGAAAACGTGAAATTGTAGTCTGGATGTAAACCACGCCTACCGTTAAGTATTCTTTCACGTCGTCAAACTCGCTTCCACTAGCTTCCTTCAGTTGAATCCTGAGAGATCTACACTGATCCCCGAGCAACTTTAGGCTTTGCTTGATCTCTTCTACCGAAATTCTGCAAGCAAAAAGTGTTGGCGAACAGGACTGGGTTAAATGATCTGCTCAATATATTGATTTTTTTGAACACATATTCGAATAATTTGCTGTACTTGTCACTTTTATATTCAAATTGATTAGAGAAATATTTTTGTGTGTGAATGCCCTCATAAGTCAAAATTAAAAATTCGGTGCTTCTAACACTCTAAAGTGCAACACTACGGAAAACAGGTCTTTGGGATTAGCCGGACTGTGGTAGTCATGCTGCAGCGAAGCTGATGAGGAGAAGGTAGGAGGCTGTGTGGTGGGTTTGAGGAATGACTACAATCATCTGGTGAAGAAATCTCGTTCAGTGTCATTAAGATGCGCCTTTGTGCGACTGCGAGATCGTAGAGGACACGAACTCTAGATTGTAATGCTCACGCGCTTACGGAGACTGCTGAAGACTATTACAAGCACGCTTTTCACGATGAATTCAAGACGTTGATATTCAAGATACTCACCCAACAAGCGGTTATCGTCAGAATTGATGCGAATGCAAACATGGGTCTCGAACAACAGTTCGATTTGCCTGGAAAATGGTATTGTCCCGCCCAGCAAACGTCGGACAAAGGTGTTTGTCTGGTAGATCTGTGTGAGCAGACGGATCTCACAATCGTATCCACGTTTAAGAGGAATGATCGACGCTATCGGCTTATGTGGGAAGGGACAAGCCTTTAACGCCAAAGGAGCAGCTCCTGCGGAAAACATAACTCTTAAACTACACCACGACTACATTTTTACAAGTAATATCCCTTTGTTGGATATCCGAAAATCTAGAGCTGTGTGGAACGTTGTATTCGACTATGACCACCGCCCAGTTCTTCTCAGCTTGAAATTAGGGTTCCAGAAAAGAAGTCGAGGAATTCATCCTCAACCGAAGATTGACATGACAGGTCTGAAGTACGACGAATGTTGAAAGAAATCCCGCCAACGAGTATCTATAAATATTGGAATGTAGACCAAGAAGAAGGTTAAGGTGGCCGCAACGGCCTCAGCCATTGATTAAGAATGCTGCAAAGAAGACGCTTCCGGTTTTGGTGTCGAGGAAAACGTTCAGCTTTGCATTTGCGGAGACTAGGTGTACACACAATTCTGTATGTGTCGACCGCACTACCAGCGATCTGAGTCAGGAAAAAGGTCTGAGGAGAAAGCTGCGTTGTCAGCCGAAACGTGATCCGTCGAACGAATGGAAGTCAAGAGCGAAGGAGATTGAAAGGCGTCGGAGGACAAGAACTCTAAGAAGGTTTATGTTCCACTAAGACAGTATACTTCTAAACTTCTAAACGAAGTACCTGTGATCGATCCCCATCGCCAACGAAGTCATGCTGCGAGTCTACTTATCAATTCGCTGTATCATGATATACAGGTTGGAGAATTGGACGGTGCCGTCAATGGTGATCGAAAAACTCGGAGAGTGGACGGGTAGCTGCTTAGACGGATCCTTGGATACTTCTTTCCAATGATAACGAAGAACATTACTCAGAAGTGGATATGGTGCGCTGCTGGATGACGCGAGAAAAACATCAACACCCTGCCCAGCCCTATAACGTTGTCGCAGAAAACCGTCTCCGCTTTGTTGGCCACATTTGAAGGAGACCATCAGATCGCCTTGTCCAAGTTCCCTTGAGGATGCTCTCAGACCCAGGGTGGTGGAAGCGATCCTGACGTAAAAGAAAGCTCAGGACAGAAGTGGCGAAGGAAGACCTTAAGCCACTTGGCATCGACAAGCAGTTCAGGCTATACATAAAGTTTTGCAGAGTATGGAAGAGCGACAGATGGGGAGACTCCGTGCGAGCTCTAGCGGAAGATCGAACATGATGTCTTCAAAAATGCTTAAGCACGACTCACCTCGGCGGAGATTTTTTTCCTACTTCGCAAAAACGCTCTGCACATTCTTGCTTTCACTTTGTTAGAACATGCATTTAATCGATAATGTATGTAGTCGCTATCAATAACGCTAATTCATTTAATGGACAATGTCTGAAGTTACAATACAATTTTGCTTATTCCGAAAGAGAAGAGGAAGGAAGTACATGAACCCGATAAATGTTTTCTTCCTTAACGCAAGCGCAGAATAAAGTGATAAGAAAATCTCACTGTATAAAAAGTGTGCCAGATCTACCAAGGTGGGTACTTTCAACCCATCGTCTCTCTGTCTGATAAGAATGCGTCTTTTCCTTTTACAAGAGTATAATTCTCTTCTCGTTTCGTTCTCTTTTCTCATTTTCTTCTTCCCTTCTCCCTAGCTTTTTTTTTGCTTATTTTTTCAATTTTTTTCATTGGTGTTGTGAGATTCGATACTTCGTGGCCAACCGAGCTTTTCAGCACTATAGAATTCAAACCTCTGTACCGACTTCGGGGATTTGTTGGATGAGGAGGTCCTAGGTTTTTGTGTAGGTCACGTTCAGAAATTTTTACTATTTTAACAAGTTGTACATAGGAGATCACAGAGGAGTTGAATAACGCCAAGGACTTTTTTAACACTTCAATCAAGCAAAGGTTGCGTTTGCGAAACTATTGTGGATCGATGTTTGGTAAGGTCAAAGCAATGTTAGTCGTTAGTCGGATTGTGCGAAAAAAGTTTAAATTTACAGCATCGAAACTGCAACTAATGTTGTTGAACAATTTCGTCCATAGCTGTAGCTTCACAGGGAATAAATCTGGTTATCGAAAACTTGTGCGAAATGGCCGTTGTTCCCGACATTTTTACATTCAGCCAGTTTGCCAGTCAATTTTGCCGTGTGCTCTTTTGCTGAATCTCATTGTAGATCTTACGGCTATGAAGGTTATGAAGGTGAACCTATTTTTTATTGGATCCTGATAGATTGGGAACCACTATTGATCCGAACCTCTCCAGAAATTTCCAAAAGAGTGCACGTAAGGTGGACTAGCGAACTCGCCGAACGCGAAGAAAATCGAGAACAATGGTAATCTCAGAAGTACCCTCACGGCGTTTTTCGATAACCAGATTGGTTCATTGTGGAGCACAGGTTTGCAAAGATGGTAAAAGGTCCTTTTCTCTCTTTTCTTTTCTCTCTTTTCTCTCTGAAAGTCCCAGTGGCAAGTCTGTATCTCACAAGTCAAGTAGTCTCACAAGTAGTTTCAGCGGCAAGTCTGAGTCTGTATCTCAGAAAACCTGGGATTACCGAGAACTGCTTTCGTCTAACACCAGTTCCTATGTCACTGCATACGACTTTTTTTTTGAGAAGTGATTCTTTTCCTGGCGGAACAAAAAGGTCTACTTCAAATTTCGTGATTTGTTCGACGGGAATTCTCGTTTTCCCAGTTCCATGTTTTCTTTCCAACTATTTCTCAAACTTTTATTGTATTTCAAGGAAATGGATTGAAACCAAGTTCTCGGTGTTTATGAAAAAAGCCAAGTCATCTTCGAGACGAACTGGATTCAAAAACGATGAAAAGGTTGCGTTAGAATGTGCTTTTTGTACATGCAATATGGGCATATGAATTGAAAATGGTTTTCGTAGTCCTAACTTTCTAACTGGAAGGGATATTTATAAGGGACGTGTATTGCGAATATACGAGACTGCAGGAAAAATGTTACAGTCCACACGTGACTATTATTGCAAAGATATCAAGCAGACGCTATCAGGATATCTGGAGAATAATAGCAGATTGACGTTCAGCATTTTTAATGGCAAATGTAATTCACTTTTGCGAGAAAGTGTTATTTTCCGATGCTCTCAATACCATCACAAATCCACCTTAACGATCCCTTTTTGAGCATAAATATTTGGTTATTGGCGTATATCCTTCCAAAAGGGTTAAGCGTGTAGTGGGAAAAAAATCAAACCAAAAAAAAAACGACCCACCCACTCTCTTAGAAGACGCTCTTGAAAACGACCCATCATCCCATTCTTTCTAGTAAACCGCTCTTATAGCAAGCAGAGATTGGTCATAATATAAATTGAAGTAAGGAAACAAACTGACGCTCAATAAAGGAAGTTGAAATGGAATAATATAATAAATATCACTAAGTAGTACTATGATGCTCTGTGCAAGAATTAGCAGCACATATGTGCACATACAAATTGAAAAGATGAGGAAGTCCTTAGCAAGTATCCGACGACACAACGTTTTTGACAGTGGCAACAAACGGTCGAGGGTTCCGTCCAAGCGGAACAATTATTTTTGAAAATGGAAATGGAAAAAACAACTGAGAACGTCGGAGGACACATTTTAAAACCATTATCACATTGTTTCCTACTATTCGCACGCAATTTTACTTGCTGACGGCGAAAGGTCGAGATTTCAATCTCTTCTCTCCGGGATCCTTCCATTTTTGCAAAGTGGAAAAACTAATACCGATGCAGAACGCACTCAAGGAGCATTTTCACACTGTTTCTCACCTCCTGCACACATTTTTCTCATTGATGGTGATTACAGACGGTGAATAGTTCGATGCCCGCCGGAATCCTGATTTTTGCAAAACGGAAAACATAACTGAGGAGAACGTTTCACTGGCAGTCTTTCCGAACGTGCGTTCTCACCATTATTTGCCGCGTTCAGCTGCGATTTAGCGGTAATTTTATTGATTAGCATAGGCTCTGGTTGGAAATGAATGCTGGACTGGTCGGTCAGGTGTCAGGTTGAAGTAAACATGAATAACGGAATATAAAACGACGAAAAAGGGCGCAAAAGGTTGCGTTCCGCAGAGGAAGACTTGCGCCGCAAGAAGCCGGATTATCTTTTTCAGAGACCCCCTGGCTTCTTTTGAAGACTAGCCGAGAAGGATGAGAATTTTTGCAGATTCTTCAACTTCTTCTCAACTAACTGTCGAGAGGACGGACCTGGGAAAAAGTGAATATGAATCCTGGCACCCAAACTCCTTCTCGATAAACCGAATTGGTTCTTGTAAAGCACGAGTTGATTTTAGGACTTTGTTCGAAGTCATACAGATTTTGACGCGCAGCTGAAGATCTGAAATTTCGCTCTTTTCCTCGTTCCAAGATTATGGTGGCGCAGTCAAAAACGTTGGTGCCATATTTTGATGGAGCATCAAGGAAAACCCTTCACTGCAATGTTTGATCTCTGTAGGTGCTCTGATTCTCTCGAAAGTTGGCTGAAAATAATCCGAAAATTTGAGGAAAAATCTAATGTTTCTCAACTGTGTTTAAAAAAAATTAGAAGAGTTAGAAACACCTAGCTTTAAACAAATATAAACAAAGTTCGTCCCTAGAAAAGCACAAAACTGCACCGCAAAAAATTTACTTTCAGTGCGTTATTCAAAAACTCGCGTAGCCTACATATGTATCTTGCACTAATCTTATCCCCATGTCTTTTTTCGCTTAGTAACATAACACCCGCTAAAACTATAACAAAGAGGGCATATGTGAAACTTTTTAGCCAAAAGTTTCTCTACCAACACGTTTAGACATCTTCAATAATAATTTGGAAAATATTCACAAGCAACTCACTCTGACGCTTTATTTATACTGCGAAGATCAAGCTCAAGTCCGGAAAGCAATGTAGGGTCTAGCTGGAAGTATTCCGCCATCATCTGCATCTTATGTTCATAACTACGGCAAAGGATACCTTGGCGACGAGATGAAGCAGCGAACGAGATCCTTTAACAGCTTTGTGATCAATTATTTTCCATAAAGAGCTCATCTTGAAACCAGCTGCGTTTCCATGCGAAGAAGAGGAATTCAGATAATTTCCGATATTAACGAGGAGAAGGAAGAGGCGACGTAGTGACGCAGATTCCCGGAGCTCTTTGAAACAGAAAGTAACTTTGTTGGGTAGGAATCAAGCGCTAGGTTCACTTACCGGTGCAAGCGAGTTCAAGTAGGTGTAAACTAGGCACCACGTCCTCCATAACGCGATGGAATTCGAGTCTCAGCAGCATGCATTCAATCCTGTGTAGAAAATTACTCTGAGGTGTTTGTGATGGGCAAAGAGGTTACATTTACCGAAGACGGAAGTCCGGAATTTCTACGAGACGAAGGAAGAAGGAGCACGCAGGTGTAAGTTGCGCCACCTCACCAGTGTATCTCCGCAAGGCGTCCACCTACAAATCGGTTCAGCCGTTTCAGTGGATGAGTGGGAGGCGGCGACGGAAGAACAAAAACCTCTTCACGGCCCGGTAAAATTGTCTTCAAGGTACGCAACAGCTCGATATCAAAGTTGCCGATTTTGTTGGAGTGTAAATCGGAAATGATCGAATCTTGATCCTGAAAATCGTAGTTTTAAGAGGGAATACATCACGAGCACAGTAATCCAAAAGAAAAAAACTGTCTAGAAAGACCTTTATCTGCTTCAAAACAATAGTAACATTTTGACTTCTTTTAGGAGTGAGGAGATCCACGAGAATGCTCTTCTTCCTCGGAATCTGTAATGTGCTGCTGTTGTTCTGAGAGGTTTCAGTCATTTTTAAAACAATTTGAGGAATGATTTCAATCACATCAACCCAATCATGAATAAATATGCACAACTCTATAATTTTATAACATATACTTGATCAATAGTGTTCTATTCTATTTCAGACGGGTATTCATACTTCCAGGAAAAAATTCACCTAATATTTAGTGTTCAGCTTTAAGCATAGTTAGTGAGAATAGAATGTAGCGAAGATCATGTGTTTGAAAGAAGAGTCAACCGTGTGTTGAGGCACGGTTGATTCTTCTTTCAAACACCTCCCCAAGATCTTCCCCAAGCGACTCCGCCTCTCATTCCCTCCACTACAGTGTAATAATCGAAAATTAAACTTAATAAATAAAACAAATAGTAATAATAAAATGTAAAAAAAAACAAAAAAGTCAAAAAGTGAAGTAGAATATTACAATAAACAATAGCTAAAATAAATATGCATGAATAAAAATAAATTCACAGCATTCAGCGTGATTTTATCGATAAACCCTAATCCTGATGGATCCTGTGGATTTTGGTGGGTTGAAATAAGGAATTTTATAACTTGGCGCGAAAAGAACCCAGAAGAGCAGGTAAGTGTACGTATTATAAAAGAATGGATGCGCTTGAAATCATCAAACCAACGTTTTTAGAATAACACCTACCTTTTTTGAATGGTAGTTGAAAATGTTGGCTACTTTAACAGATTTCCCAACTTCATCTCAACTACCTTTTAAAGGAACGAAAAGGATTGTGAAAAAGATAATGCGAGGGTCTGGTAGAAAAACTCCTCCCCATAACATGCTTCAAATTAAGTAAGTTTTTATAAGGTATGAGATGAGTTGTTGAACATTGCACGAATACACACATCTGACGGGGATCCAAAAATCCGGGTTTCCGCATTTCGCCTCTTTGTGTGGCTTCGATAGTGCAATTTAAAAAAATTTGCCTGCAACCTTTGATCGAGCAACAGAGAAAACCTCCAACTGCAAATTTTTATACTCGTGCTCTAGCACTCTCCAAAGCAAGTTGGGAAAATACAAAAATAGGAGGAAAGTTTTCCTTTATTCTCAACTAGGTTCAGAAAAATTATGACAGTTAGAAAAACAATAATATCTCTTTACAACCCTGCAACATTGTGCTGCGTGAAATTTTGGGGACGGCCGTTGTTCAGCAACTCATCCACGCTACATTGCACTGATTCACTCTCGTTTCCAGAGGCAGATTTATTTTTTCGCATAGTAATGACGTTAAAAATCCTTTTTAGTAATAATACGGGAAGATATCTTTGTAGGATAAGAAGTGTGCTCACTTAACTCCTTTATGATGAACAAAAAAAATCTCCGTTCTGTCAGGGATTGATCCCTGACCGTTTCGTTGTTTAAAGGCATCACCCTACGAATTTGAAATGGTGCAAATCCCAGGTGGAGTATTCTTATAAGGGATAGTAGATTATGGAGAGAGAGTGCGATTCCGTCCATTTCTTCCTAATTGCCGTAAAAGACGGCCCGAAATATGCGGCGCCGCACAAGGCTGGCGCGCTCCAGTCGAACTCCTTGTAGAGAGAAGTGCGCCAGAACGCCCGAAGACGTATCTTCCGGGCCGTTTTTTTACGGCAGTTAGAAAGAAACGGACGGAATCACTCTCCTCCCCATAATCTACTATGCCGTATACGAATACTCCACCTGAAATCCGTACAACCCCAGATTCGTGGAGTGATGCCCTTAAATAGAACAAGACCTAGGCCGCACTCCACCACTCACTCACACTGGGCGTTCATCCCTTATCAATATACATACATCTACATTACTCATCTTGATAAACATTACCCATAGTAGTAAATAGGGGATCTTCAATGTATGTAGCAAAAACCAAACTAATATAAAGGGAATAAAGTCCGTCTCCTACGCTCTCTTAGTACCCAGTAGGAGCTCAGCTCCGTTACGGCTCCGTTCCGTTAATTTCAAACACAAGTACCGAACATGACCCCTTTGGACTCCCCACTCTCTGTTGGGAAAATCACTTGACCTTGTTTAAAAGTGTCCTAAGAGTTGTTCTATATTATTCTATGAAATCCTAGTCAACTAATCAATCAATGTAGGGTGAGAGCTGATCTGCATAATAAATAAATTTTAACGATTTAGAGAAGATATCACCTTCAGCGAAGAACAGTTCTGAGGAGTTGTTTCTTGAGCCGGCTCAATCGAAAACATGCCGTCGATCATGTCAAAGTCCAAATTCAAGGCTGGAGATGGATTTTTGAACAAACGCAAAGGTATCCTGGTTAAGTGTATGACGAAACTATTTACTTGAACCTTGTTTGGCAAGTTCTCCCCAAACACTTCGCGTTCCTTGCCCATTCACGATGGAAGTCGGAGTTATCTTTGACCACTGCGGTACAAATAGCATCAACACGAGTGAATGCATGAGCATCATGGGCTTCAGAAGCACCACTACCACGTATTCGTTCGAGCAGCAAAGCATTAAGGATTAAGGAGTATCGCACTCGACAACCACAATGTTGGTTTGAACAGTGAATAAAGGAATTTCAACGAGCAACAGAACATTGATGATGTTCGAGGTTCTTCCGATAGATCCTTCCTTAAAGTTCCCTGTTGGCTGATTTTATTCGTCGAAAAAATGCAAAGCCAAAAATTCAACTCAAGTTTTCTCCCGAACTCTCGATTAGTCCGACCGACAGAAATTCTGAAAATTTCGGTTGCTCGGACTTTCAAGTATCTGACTGCTCGAATAAACGTTCAACTTTCATTTGACTCAGTCAAAAGTCTATTTCTTAACAGCTTTAAACCTAGTGTTCAGTTGTTGAATAGGATTGAGAGGAGTATTTTATCTCAAGCATATTGTTTTTCGAACTTTACTTCTTGAATATATTTGAGATAAGTTAGAGCAAAAAGGCGTGAAAGAGAGGAAAAAGGCAAAGAGGTAAGAAAAAAGATGGAAGAGGAATGCACAACAAGTTCAAAAAAGGAGTGATTCACTAAGAAGGCAGTTCTTATTCTTTTATGACCTCCGACAAATGATGCCTTTGGCGGCACATATTTAATGATTACGGTGGTCTTTTGGTTCGTTTACTTTGCAAACAGCACTACATATGAAGTAATGACAACCGTTTGTGAGAAAATGTAACCAACATTTGGTGTCGAGCGCTGTTGGTGAAGACAACAAAGAATCAAAAGATACCATAATTGTCTTCATCTTCAGCGTCTTGCTGGGAGATCGCTTCGGCTTCATCGACTCGGGCAAATCAGCAGCGCTATGTTTCGATGCCAAATCGAGTTTTGGTGGAGGTGGTGGAGGCGGAGGCCCTGTACGAAAGTGCTGATTACAATGTAACCTGAAGCAATGTAGAGGGATAGACAGCACACAGAAGACACATTCAAACCAAACGACGAGAATAAGCATGAAACGATTGTCACGCTGTGCTGACGCGAAATAGTTTGCATGTATGGAGCATCCAAAACGAGTTATAACGTCTAGAGATGATGTTGAAGGGTCTACAAAAGAAGTCTGCAAAATAAGCAAACATTTTTGTATGGTGTGGCTTTTTCTTTTTCCTTTTTCCTTTTTCCCTCCAGTGTTCAGTACCTAATGAAAGTTAGGAAGAGTGGAGTTATTAGGTTGGTTTGAAAGTCTTGCACCAAACCTCACATTTTTTCAGACAACTATAACTTCATTCTTTATAGATATCAATCAATAACAGTATGACCTTCATGATCCACTATGTATGTCCTTTCACTAGACTATCAACTCAAGAAATCCAGAAATGTGGCGAGTCGAGAAGGCGCGATCGATCTCTTTTTCCGGCTCTTTCTGATCATTGAATGTTTCCTCTCGAAGATGCAGCTTCACTGCCCGAAACAAGTGGTAGTCAGATGGGGACAAGTCAGGAGAACAAGTAGGGTGCGATAGAACTTTCCAACCAAGCTCGGCAATTTTTTGGCGAGTAAGTTCTGCCACGTGTGGGCGGGGATTGCCATGAAGTAGAGCAACATGGCCAACCTTTTAGGCGAACTGCGTCTGTCAATTTTTGTAAAAAAAGAGTAGACGCGAGCGGTCACGGTGCAATCAGATAAAAGCAGTTCGTACTATAGTATAGGATCCCTCTGGAATCCCACCACCAATGCAGCAAAATCTTCTTTTCTTGCAATTCTCCTTCAAAATCTTTTGAGGGTGGTTCGCCATGGGGGAACCAACTTTTTTGTCGTGCATGACTAACATACCACACACAACTCCTATTTCCTGCAATGACTTGCAATGAAAAGTCCTGCCCAAATGGGCGCAGAAGCAGAGATTGAACACACAATCACTCTTGTCGCAGCTGCTAGACACTCAATTCGTGGAGACCCAAACCGACACCACTTTTCGGTAACTCAGAGCTTGAAGACGTCTGACAATTGTCGTACACGCGCACCCAAGTGTCGTCGACAGTTCACGTGTTGTGGCATCTCTGAGAGCGTCACGTAAAGCTTCATCTCCTGGCAGTCGGACAACCAGAGAGGTGTCGATATTCAAGCTAAGTGTCCCCTGACTCGAACTGTTGCAACAAAAGAGCGACAGTCTAGCGGTACACTGCTTCTCGAACCCGACACAGATATCAGCGGTGGCGTCGACTGCGTTGTGGGCGTTGCTGGAATTCGTAGTACACGACAATTCGAATTTAGCTTTCGTTTATTGAAGTGATGGTTGAATACCAAAGAATTGCGCGCCCTTATATACCCCTTTGGTGTAAACTTTTAGAACATTCAACCATATTGAATTGCCAAAAATTTTAATTCCACGCCCATAAAATTCTGGATCAAAAAATAAGATCCTGGATCTTGGAGCAAGATTTTCAGACCAACCTAACAAATAAGGCCAGTGAGTAGTGTCCCTTATGTTTTTGTCAGACGACAACAGCGAGAATTCAGATCTCTCAGTACTTTGGTACACTTTGCATTCTTTCTTGCTATGATATGACGCTAACATCATATCACCACATGACGCCATAGCATCTGTTCTGCGCTATAATGCCATTTTGCATGAATCGTTTTAATGCGATTGCATTCGAATCCAGATAATTTTAAACGACAAGAGTTTTAGTTGAGGCTCTATGGAACAATCCTTATTTTTTGTTTTTTTTTTTTTTGAAAGTTTTCTTAATAGCAGGACAAAATGCCTTTTAGAACTTTCGATACGTACTTTAACACCTTGGAACAAATTTTTGCGACATTCGATCAATAAAATAGGCATGGAAAAGTTTGGACGAGTCACACACACTGTGCTGGCATACATAGTGTACATATCCGATATTCATGGTGCCAGAGAGATATTTCTAATCGAGCTACGCGGCCCATGTGCATCGAATAATGTAGCAAAACACGCTTTGCAGTAACTACTTACAGCAACAACGAACTGTCAGCGAGGCAAAGCGTTCAGAGGAGGGTTAGTTGGTTACGAAAAACTGATCGAAGTGCCCAGTCAAATGGAGAACTCGTTTAAATTAAATAAGATAAAAACATCTCTCAAAAACCGTGATTTCAATGAAGCTCTACATATTTGCAAAATTGTTTTAGTTTTGCTCTATTAGATTCTACAGCATTCGACGATGCCTGAAAGCTGAATTCGGAGTTGGACATTTTGGAGGACAACGACCAAAATGAGAATTCTTCTTGTGGCAACTCAATAGAAGCAAAAAAGACTACCTGGGTCTGGAGGACTAGGAGACATTGTCCCTTTCATCACTGGGAGTGGTGGAGGCGGCGGAGGTGGTGGCACCGATCCCTTAGTACCGAACGGCTGGACCTCAAGCAGCGCCGATTCACGTGCCGGAGGAGGTGCAGGCGGCGGAGCAGCAGGGTGAATCGCTGGATATAGGTGTACTGCTACTGTGCTGCCCTCTTCTCCTGAACAGTTTGTGTCATCCTTTAATAAGTTGATTGTTTGTTGATTTCACGACGATTCTGTTCTCATCTGCGAATCTGTTTTTAAGCCGCTATTCTTTTTTTTAAGAGCAAACCTCGTATGCACTAATAGAAAAAGCTTCATGGACAAACCATTCTTCTTCTCGCTTTCGTCTGATTTTAAGGCTCGAAGAACCGCTTCGGCATCGTCCTGAACGTACTTTCATAATTGTAAGTTCTAGTTCATCGTCTTATAAATGATTCAATGACTTCACTGCTCCATTTACTTACTACGGAGAAAATTCCATTGACACCTTCACACGAACCTTCGTTTTTATTGCGCGGAGGGTATCGATGAACTTCTCCAGAAGTAGTGTACGTTCCTTACATGAGCACTCATCCAGTAGTACTGCACGCAAATTGGAAAGAATTGGCCATAATGGATCCGGCTGAAACTTCGTTTTATATGGAAGTGGAATTGTCCTCCTTTTACATTTATCCAGGTACCTTTAAATTTCTTCCTGCAAACTAAGAAACGAACTAGATATCTTTCCGAATGCTTTTGCCTAAGTTTCTATTCCGCCCATTTTATAACTGCGACGACGCGTTTGGTTCAAAACCGTCCCAAACCGAACCAAGCCTTTCATTCCTCTGAGATTCATGACTTGGTAACCGAACTATCTGTGCATAAAAAAAGACAAAGAAGAATTTCAATAACTGCTTCTTCATCAGCACCAATATTAAATTCAGCGGCCTTATGGTCTCGATAAAATTCGATGAAAACCCAAATATTGTCAAAAATATTCCCCCTTGCTAGCTCCGCTTTGATGATCGAACAAGAATAAACAAAATTAAAGATCCAAAATGCAGTTTTGTTGCAGAACGCGAAATCCGCTATCGAACAATCCGTATCATTTGCCAGTGCTCTCTGTTTCCTTGAGCATGCTTCGCTTTGAAAAAAGCTCATAATTTACTCTTCATCACTATAAGTGAGCACGTTGAAACAACCACATTCATTAGTTGGATGCGAAGACTGCAATGAAGGTGGTAAATAAGCTGTACAGGATTACTTCCAAAAAATTGCCCGAATAAATCGGCTACGTAGTCAAATTATCCGGGCAATTTTTTGGAATTCAATTTGTAAGGATAGAAAAAACATGAAGAACGAACCGTTGTCATTACACTAACGTCTTCGCAACAAACAGCACTTCTTTCAAGTGCACTGTCCTCCTTTTCACTTCGTAGCAGTTGATTTGAACGCTCGATCTCGATCAGTGTTCCCGGATCTGCACCGCAACTGAACAGAAGCAGTCAGTGGGTGGAATCTACACCACTTAGGTACTCTAACAATCTAAGTTCCGGAACCGGTCACCAGATGGATTTCCTTCAAAAATGATTTGCTCAGCTATTTGTTTCCAATCAAGTCCACTTTCTACATAAATGGGTCTTGTGGGATATCATAGTCTAAATGGATATTGGAGGTAACTCTCGCGCTGACTCAATTTGTAGGAAATAGCATAAACAATAAAGCAACATGTCGGGTGCACCAAGACACGCATCAAGAACTGTTCGATGAGTTTATTGCTTTGACTAAGTGCAACTAGTCGCAAACTTTTTCGTCAACCACATGACTGCGTTTTTTTTTTTTTGAAAGCACCCGTCTCAAAGCTCTTGTCCATGAATTCCAACTTTAGTTTCTGGAACAACTCTTCATTTTTGGAAAAGTGGATTTCTAAATTTTCTACAAGATGCACTATTTTCACGAAAACAAGCGCGAAGGACTGGATTTTCGGAACGCAACGAGTCTCCTTAAGTGTGTTAACCGTGGACAACTTCACAGGTTAAGAAACCTCGAGGGAACGTTAGCGAAAAACGAGCTCCGAACAACAAATCCGAAGGAATTCGAGAAAGGGGAATATCGAAGTTGAAAGATGTGTTTGTTTTGTGTTGTTCTGTTGCGCCATAATGAGCATAAACCTCAGATAACCTTATGGTTACGCACAGCAGAATAACGTGAAGTCTGTGTTAGTGTTAATTCATCGCTACTTAACGGATTAAACGACAATGGGGTGGTAGTTGGCTTTCAATGCAATACGGTAGCAGTTCTCATGCATGGTGTACGCTCTCTGGGAGGATTTCCTATTGTTGTCAATGTCACAGGTCACCGACTCCGATAAGCCGTAGGGCACAACATCGCCACCAACTTCTGTTCCAGAATTCGTTTTCGACGACTTCAAGGTATCACCCCACGACTCTGACCTGGTGTGGATTTCGGATGGACGAACTCTATGCGGGGTAGTAGATTACGTGATCAGGAGTGGTTCCGCTCACCTCTCCATAATCGTAGTAAAAAAACGGCGTGAAAGACTCCGTTTTTCACGACGACTTCAGTTGCCCCATACTTGTTACGCACCGCATCCAGCTGCGCAGCGGTCGAAAGCCAGTGAGTTCTCCTCCACTGCCTATTTAAAAGCATCACCACACGAATCCGAGGGGGTACAGATTTCAGGTGGGTTATGCCTATACGGGATCGTAGATTGTGGGGAAAAGGGTGATTCCGTCCATTTCTCCCTAATTGCCGTAAGAAACGGCCCGGAAGAAGCGGCGTGTGCAGAAGACTGCCGCACTCCAATCGTTTTTGTGGAAAATAGCACTCCGGAACGCTCGAAGCCGCTTGCATCTTCCGGACTGTAATTTACTGCGATTAGGAAGAAGTGAACAGGATCCCATCCATTGCTGCAATCTACGATCCCGTACAGTCTTTGACCATCGGAAATCCATATGACATAAATCAGATTCGTGGGGTGTTGCCTTTAAGTGAAACCAATGGATAGGTTGCTGCGGGGACCAGATCGCATACATCGAGGAGTGTTTTAACGTTCTTCGTAGGAACTGAAGAGGTTCCCACGCAGTTTCCTAGGACGGTTGGGGAGGGATTAGCGGAACATCCCGCAACCTACAACTCCATTTCTAGCATCTGCCGTGGATTCCCTCACCACGTCAGATTTGTGGTATGCTGGATTTAATACAACGCAAACCGTCTGAATCCTTGGGAGCGGGCAAAATGAAATCTATAAAGTAACATTTGGAAGGAAATGTGCTGCTGATTTCGAATATAATTCCAGAATTTAGTTCTGACAAATTTGTTTCCTGAAGACAGGCAAACTTCCTCCAAAACTCGTTACTTCCACACCTCCGCAATTCAGTCATTGCCATATCCCGCGGACACATCTCCGTCGAACGAAAAAGGGTTCGCCGTGTTGGGTCCCTCAGGTGAGATAAAATGTTCAACATGTTCATCATTCGTCATCGGAAGGTCGTTTGTAGCATCCTGGTACCCACATCAAATGTGGATTCGAGATTTTCATTGCCTTCGGGAGTTCACGAAAGTGACAAGTCGAAAGTCAGTAAGATGGTATATATTATTAGCTTTAGACTACTTGTCCTTAAAACTTGATAGCAACCGATTTGTATTTGACAATATCTCGAACAGCAATTTCCTATTTCGGAACCTGCTTGATTTTTTCGGTGTCAAACTCACAACTTTGCTCAACCACCCACAACTTTGAAGAACCGTCAACTGCCCAGCAGGAACGCTTAAGTCTAGCGTCTCGGTTCTTGCTGCTGGCTCTGCTTTCTTTGAGACATGATTTAGCCTCTTACATTGAATGATGATCATCGTTTTTTATCTGTTTCGTGTGACATCTCAGGTTGCTGAGTTTACTTTTTTCTGTTCGCGTTCGGTCTGGTCACGGTAAATTAGGGCAAATCGATGGTTTTTCATGATTGCCAGCTAATTTTTCAGCGCAGGTGATCACACATACATGCGACAGCATCCGTGCGATCCACGGGCTGGTGACCACTAGTGACGTCCAAACTTTACTCTTGCTATCACTTGAGCGTAGTTAAGCACTGCGCAGAGCGAGCAGAATCATGTAAGGCGTCGCGGGTCCTTCACATGTTCTCTCAGCGTCTCACACATTATTTTACGGGTAGCTAATGGTGGCATTACTAATACTAACTCAACGATTTATCGCACACAACGAGCAGTGGAGCTCGTTATCCTTGAATACTCCCGCAAGCGCTTGTGATTTCTTTTGGAGAAAATTCGATGCGGATGCTCTCCACTAGTACGTTGTATTGCTGTTTTCAAGTATCACAGAGAAAAAACGAAACATCCCTGAGACATTCAGAAAAGAAATGGGTCAGTTACACCGAACTGACCAGTTTCCCCTACGACACAACTTTTGACGCCTGTGCGAGTGACGAAAGCACTTGAAATAGATTTCGTAATCACAAGGATGTGAGTAGTTGCTCTCTGACAATTTCATCATTAACCTTTCTTCGCATTCATTCTATTACTAGAAGGGTGGAAAGAGCGGCGTCGTTAACTAAATTGATTAGTCTGGTGCCCCTCATCCATCTGTTCACTGTGCTGGTAGGAAGCGCATCGCATTTTTGCGGTGACATTTGCAAGTCACGTAATGTCACAAACTAGTTCTGCGTGATGACCTGTTTCTGTTAGGAAATGTTAGCAGCATTCACTACTTGAGTGAACTCAACATGAAAAATTTGCGCGAGCCTTGGTTTCGAGCTATGCCGCACTGCTTTTTGGGGTGATGGAAGAGTTCTATAGCGCAACTGTTCAAGCGAAAAGATTAGTTCACCACCATAGAGGTTAATTAGGGGTTCACACATCTTTAAACGTTGAACTTTTCATGAATTTCCTAGAATTTCGAGAAGTACATCAAGCGTTGTGCTCACAACGGTTGTTGGAAGAAGCACTCAACACTGCTCTAGTCGAACTGCACTCGAACCGCACTTAGAGTACAAAAACCACTCCTAAAGGCACCAGTCCACGAATCTGAGATGGTACGGATTTCAGGTGGAGTATTCGTATACGGCATAGTAGATTATGGGGAACAGAGTGATTCCGTCCATTTCTTCCTAACTGCCGTAAAAAATGGCCCGGAAGATACGGCTTCGGGCGTTCTGGCGCACATCTTTTCTAAAAGGAGTACGACTGGAGCGCGCCAGCCTTTTGCGGCGCCGCATCTTCCCGGCAGTTCTTTACGGCAATTAAGAAGCAGTGGACGTAATCAGCATACCACGAATCTGAATTGGTGCGGGTTTCAGGTGCAGTATCCGTATATGCCTCCGCCCTGCGATTCGTCGAAAATCAATTCGGACTACCCCGATGGGCAGTAAAGGACGCTGCGCCTGCAAGGGTGGCGCGCTGCAGTAGAAGGCATCGTACAAAACAGCATTCAGGGGTCGGATGCTTGCAGAGATTCAGGAAGGGATGAGCGGAACCACCCCCGTCTCCATAATCTACGATACTCCACTTGAAATCCGTACCACCCCAGATTCGTGGTATGCTGCCTTTAATTATCAAATAGCTTTCACTTTGAGAAGGCGATAGTTTATTAATCAATGCTTATCACTGGAAATGAACAGCTGAGTCAGTGGGGACCCTAAAACTGACTGAGCTTTGAGTCTTCAAGGATCCATGACATGCTAACTAAAACTACTAAGAGAAAAAAGGACGACAGAGCTGAAACTGCAACTACAGCTGGTTTGACTTCACCAAACTCTCTAAACAGGATTATTGGAACTGAATGGCTAAGTCATATCATATTATTGGTAATATTTTCAACAAAAAAAAGAGCCAAAAGTGGCTTGAGGGAAGGTTTCTCCGTAAAGAACGGTTTTTGTGTTCTAAAAGCGATTTTTGCGCCCCGAGTGCAGTTCGATTGGAGCAGTGTTAAGTGCCCCCTCCCCTTCCGCAACTACCTTTCACTCCATACAAGGTAAATCATATCCCTTTAAGAAATCAAACAAAATGATTGATTACCAAGAATTAACTTCAAGCAAGAAGCCTCTTTCACATTTAAGATATGAAGTAAAACAGTACATTTATGACCACGTGAATAATAGCGTCCTACCTCAACTGCTCCAGTTTGTTGGTGTAACACAGCTCTGAAATCACGAAACTATAAAAATAGCGAAGAAAAGTTGCTAGCGAAAAGAAACATAATTGGATACAGAATTTAGCTCGAACTGGGGATTTCAAAGGAGCAAAGAGAAGGGAAACTTTGGGAACACATCCAGCTGTATCATTTCCGGAATGGAACCTCCCTAAATGTGTTGCTTTTCCGGCAAGCACGAGGTGTGTACTGAGCGATAGACCGCAGTCTGTTTCCATCGGGCTTTCAATCGAAAAGATCCTAGGAGTAACCCAGTTAACGAAATTGGGAGAGAGGGGGTTCCGAGTTCTACCTCACAACAACGATTGAAGATCAGCGACAATGTCGCACCTCCCAGGGGAAATAATACCAGGTGGGCCAGACATGTGACGCATCCCAACGACCACCGTTGGAACAGATCCGTGAACCAACTAAGTTCTCCGCAATCTTAATGCACTAAAAGAAGATCATCGATCCGATGGTGAGACTTATTTCCATCGAAAAATTTATGCATTTGGCGTCCTTCAGCAGAAAAAAAACTGATAGTACAGCTCTAACGCATGTGATTGGAACAAGCCACTGCGCTCACTTAGCCGAACAAATTGAAGGAGGGGAGGGATGCACGAATGATGTGGGTGAAACGAGTGTACAGGATGTGTGGTTTCCACTAAGAACAAGCAACTATGCCTTAATCCGCTTGTTTCCAAACAAAGAGTGACGAGACATGCTTGCAGTGATTTTTTTTTAGATTTTGTCGGTCTTATTTCTCTGGATCATTGAAGCGGAGAATTAAACGGACATAAAAGAGCTCTTTCGACACCACTTGTATTTTGCATTCATTCGAGATGTTATGGCTTCCGACTATGAGATTGGTGTTGTAGCCGTATATGTAGCGTATGCAGAAGTAGCCGTGCTTGCAAGCACCATTCACGATTTTTCTAAAGGGCTGAAATCGTTTTCAATACCCGAGTTGCGCGCTGCAGTGATGTTACCGGACCCCACCCCACCCCCCTGATAGAATCGCTCCACTGACTCCAATTAGGATGCGAGCCGCTTGTGACCGTAGGTCGGATCGTAGGTCAAAACTCGCAAAGGTCTTGACACAGAGCTCGTTGGCCAGGCCTATGCACTCTCGCTTCTTATAATTCTCTGCAGTTCTAGCGTTTATCCGAAACGTCTCCAAGATGTGGGTGTCATTATGCCAAGAAGGTTCAACGCTTACGCTCCTGAAAGAACAAAGCCTACCTGAAAGTTCATTTTTGATCCTGAAAGCTCGTGCTTTATCGGGGGCATGGCGAATCAGCGCATTCACTACTCGCAGAGCTCCGCGAACAACGAGAGGATCATTGTCATCCAGGCATTCCAGCAGTGGACGCAGTGCTGAGTCGGAACTGTCAATTAGGTCCTGAATATAGAAAGGTTGAATGAATGGAGAGGTCTGCAGCAGGAAAGGATCATACCTGCCACGCAGCAACGCAGTCTATCACCGGCTGAAAACCGCCTTGCTTACCAGCGGTGCTCTGCAGGAACTCTAAGGCCTCGTTGATTTCGGACTCTACAAGGCACCTTCTTATTGGGCAAAAAGTGAGAACGTAAGTAGAGAAATGGATTTCTAGAAGAAATTCTTTCCTACTGATTAATAAGTTCAAGTTACTTTATACAAGTTAATATTGCTTTGAGAAATGCGCTTCCACATGCTTTTCGAGAATCCGCGGGGCCAGGTGACACCCAACTGAGCAGAAGCTGCGTATCGATTCAACAAACGGCTTCGTAAAATGTCGATCTTTTTCATAGAAGGGACTGCTTTACTTCTCCTTATCCTCTGTTCTCCTGTCGATAAAATTCCTCTCGAATGTTCCACCTCCAAGCGTCGTGAAGCAAACTTTAATCAGCTATAGGTGGATCAAAACGAATTGAGCCCCAATGCAGCCGTGGGGCTCTGCTCGGAGCGGCGTGGTCGACTGCGAACGAGTTGGGACCTTCGCTTGCTGCAATCGGACCGCAAAGAAGACTAAGGTCCAGTCTCAATCGCAACCGCTGGCTAGCACTGCGCTCGAGTGGAAGGCTTCAGCTCGCATTGATCTGACTGTAAATTCAAGCAACGTAAGACGTGAGCTGAATTCGATGAGCAAGAACCATCTGTTTGCTATTCTGAGCTGAAACAGTTGCGCACAAGATATCTGTTTTTGCTCGTTTTCTCGGGTATGCCGGTTCGATTTAAAGGCATCACCCCACGAATCTGAGGTGGTGCAGATTTCAGGTGGAGTATTCGTATACAGGATGGGAGACTACGGAGATGGAGGTGATTCCGTCCATTTCTTCCTAATTGCCGTAAAAAACGGCCCGGAAGATACGGCTTCATTCGTTTGGCGCACCATTTTGTACAAGAGGTTCGATTGGAGCGCGCCAGTCTCGTGCTGCGATGCATCTTCCGGGCCGTTTTTTTACGGCAATTAGCAAGAAATGGACGGAATCACCTCCCTCTCCGCAGTCTCCCATCCCGTACACGAATACTCCACCTGAAATCTGCACCACCTCAGATTCGTGGGGTGATGCCTTTAAGACAGTCGAGAAGGACCGAAATTAAGCAGCACATCACGGCTGCAATTACTTCCTAACACTGTTCATAAAAACATCGAAACGTCTCGTTTCGTTATTCAAAAAATAAGGTTTTTTTAAAAGAAGTACTCTCTGTATAATTTTTCCTAACCTTCAACGTCCTTTTCGGAGCTCACATTGGGGTGTTGTGAAGTAAGGAGCGATTAGGAGTTAGTAACCACAAGTTAATCAAAATTTACAACACATTTTGTCTCAACCGTTGAGAAAAGTTGATACAAACACTTACAAACGCTGATTTAGTTGAACCTTTCACCTACTGGCAATCTCATATGACTTAATCCAAATAAGCTCGAAGCTCACAATCACCGCAGCCATCTTCATAATCAGCTATTACTGGTACTTCATAAGGTAAGTGTGAAGCAGAAGAAATCGGTCGACGTTCAGCAGAAAGTTTGTTTGCACAAACAAGAATGAAGCTGATGGCATCATGAGAATATTTGATCGCGGATTCCTTCTTCCTTTTCTCCTTGTTTCTTCCTGGATTCTTCCTTTCTTAAGATTCGCAAACTATCAGCTTTTGTATATTGACACCTTTATGACGGATCTGTAGTCTCCCATGCTTGTGTTTAATCGGCCGTATGTCTTCTCACCAGCGACCGCATGCTGCCTGCCCTCGGCAATGCCCAGTCGACCTCGCATCACGGTCGCTAACGCATCCATCGTGACGAGTATTTGTTCAAATATGGCTGCTATCGAGTAGAAAGTAGAAAGGAGGAGAGTTCGAACAACGTTCCAGGAGCATGAAGGTCTTTGTCACCGTGCTAAGACCAGCCGTGCTCAATATATCTTCTAAAATTAAATTTTAGGTGTGTTTAATGCATAGATCAGAACAACCAAGTCATGAAAACAGTGGAGAATGGACTACTGTGCAACTAAAAATAGAACACCAAATGAATTGTTATCTTTCCCGAAGAATTCTAGAGGAGAAATGGAAACAGGGAAAGAAGGCAGGAAAAAGACCTGCAGAACCTGCTTCCAGGAAATTCAGAAGTTTTCGTAACAATAGCAGCTTTGTGATGAACATGCAGTGGCGCAACAGTACGTCTCCTTCCGCGATCACGTACGTGTACTATTTTGGTGAATATTATAAACAAGTATTACTGCTAAGAAGTTAAGAAAGATAGGTGCTTGCTGACAAAAAAAAAGACGTTAAAAGAGGCTGGAACTAACCGAAGAGGAGCTGCATAAAGCGCGATTGAATGGAGTTTGACATATCTCACCGTAGAATCAGCCTTGACAAACACAAGACCTCTTGACATATGATCACTTCAATACTTAAACCTGCAAAGAGAAATCTTTCGAAAATAGATGATAACAGTCTCGCTGAAACAGACAAAGGGGGTGGAGTGAGGTTCAAAAGAGAGAATGGAAACTGATGGCTGTTCCTCGAAGAGGCCTCTTGATAGTGGACAGCGCCTCTCGCAATCCAGGCGACCGTTTATTTGCGATTCAAATGATGGTTCCCGAGAAATTCGTTGAGCACGAGCGAATAGGACCGGATTGATCACAGCCCGGTATTCTGTCCCAACCGTGTGGATATGACCACTTTTTGAGAGCTCTCACTTTGCATATCTTTTGTCGATTTTTGAAGATTCTGCTGACTATTTCTAACTAAACATCGCGAAAGCTCCTGCCTTCTTCCATCATCCAAAATCACTTATCACGTCTTCTTCAATGAGACGGTTGTTGTTGCTTTGAAGAACCAACAACGTTCACAGTCATATGTTGAACGCTTTGTCAAGACCACAAGCGAATTACGGTATGCAAATAGGCAAACAGCCGCTTTATGACCGATTGTTCTGATTTTATGGGATAGGAAATGGCACGAGAAACACTTTTGTCGGCGACGTACAGATTTGAATAAAATTCGTGTCTCAACTGAGAATGGCGAAAGGAAAGGTTTTTCTGACCTTTGGGAATAGAGATAACATCCACTATTATGACATCAGTCTGCCTATTTGAATACACATCTCTCTTCATCTACGTTCACGTACGTGTACAGATGTTTTATGAAAACTACGGGCACTTTTGACAAAAGGACTTTTCTGATCATGAAGCTCTAAACTTGTGTTGCCACGAGAATCACTAAATCCACTACTAATGAATATTTTGGTATTCTTGAACGTCCAGCCGGAACGAGAGGACAAAAGACCGTGCTCTGTGTAGACCGAGAGAGGTGGGAGCAGGAGCAGGCTACAATAACCGAATGGAGGTGGAGAATACTAGCACGTATTTCTCGCAAAGTAAGCAGATCAGAGCCTCGGAATTAAATTATGCACCGCCATCCACTCATGTGTAAGACATTGTGTAAGACCGCGAACATTTTATGCTTAGTACATGCGTGTCCTCTTAAAAACCATCGATAATTCTATTTTATTGCGAACCGAACTTCGTATGTGTGTGTGTCTATCCTGCATATCCTGCTTTGCTGCGAATGGTCGTAGATTCTATGCGAAAGAATTGTCCTAGAGTCCTAGTTCCCTCAATTATTTGGATTTAGCGCCTGAAAAGGGTTGAAAGAGTCCTTATGTGCTAGCGTAAGTAAAATATTGGGGCATCCAATGAAAAAAGTGGACACTTAAGATGGAAGGGACTAGTTTGATCGGTGATTATTCATTGTACAGGGACGCTCAAGTCGCACTTTTCTAGGAATTTTGTATGGGACTTGCGTGTTAGAGGGAAAGGCAACAACCTTCGTCTTCGGCATGCTTGGTAGTGTTGAGACTATACAGCGTTACACAGTTGAACAACAAGTTTTCACTGTTACAGTGTATTTATGTAAACAACGGCCGGTGCTTGTACTATTGGGATTTCGCTTACATTTTCATCTTTCACCGAGCGAGCTGTCTAAACATCAGACCGTAAACAAAGTTTCACAAAAACCTCGCTGGCAAAACAAGAAAACATAACCCCGAAACGAAATGGTTCTCCTGGTTTTAATGATAGCTCGAGGCAAAGGATGAATAGCGAATTTTGCACAGCGCAAGTGCGTAACTTCGGCCATTCACCAACTATGCTGGAGCCGCTGAAATTTGTTGTTCAACCGTCCAGCGCTGCATGCTTACTGAACTTACAACACGAGGTCACTATCTACAGGGTCAGGAAAGAAAACATTTTCAGCCCTGTACAAGTTGTCCATGACCACATCCACCGTTTAATGGCCCTCCGGAAAAAGAAAAGAGAAATGGACTGTATGCGATCAAGTATGTGCCTCATCTCTTTCGTACCGTATCATTTTAGACACATCTGTCTAGTTCCAAATTAAGAAAAACGCTGTGCACTCAGAAGAGAGCAATTTACACAATAATTAGAAAAGATAGGAAAAGTCTAGACGAAGTCACTCTTGTGCTGCAAAATCCAAGACATTTGAAATCCATTTTCGCATGGAAACCAGCCGTAAAACGATTCGATTTGCAGCTGCTTTGGCAACAACAGGAATGCTGGTGCTGAAGATGAGGATGGGGAAGGTTTTCATTCGCAATCATGCAAGCACACTACTACTTCACTCTATTTCTTCCTTGGAAATTCTCATGTGATATATTAAATGACTGTTATCCTTTAACACTAGTTCGTCCCCAGTTTCACGACCGATACATAGATGGATATTCAGTTCCTTCCAAAGTTTGTTATGTTCTAAGACGCAGTTCGCATGAATCACAGCTCTCCATTCCATCACTCATGCTGATATAAAGAATGGTCGAGTTAGCCGATCATCAGATGCTTCTGGTCCATCGGATTTCTAGATTTCTGGAAACATTTTGCATTGTGGTTGCGATACCCATAAATTACGTCGAGAACCCCATCTACGGTTGAAAAAAAGGGCATAAGAGTTTCAAAACGGCTGCGCTTAGGCATTCTTCACAGCCACGGAAAAGAACCTCTAGTTGCTGAACGTGCCTCGAACAAGGATTTGAGATGTACAGAGTAGTCAGTAGCGGATAAATTCTAAAACATTACTAAATGGTTGTTTGGAAGTACTCTTCGAAATTATCCGAACAAAAAGTTGCTTTGAAATGAGAAGCAGTGTTGACTAACTGGGAATAATTACGTGCAAGTCGGCCTTGGTGGAGATGCTTATTAAAGATAACCGTAAGTTATTGCGCTCTTCGACACCTTCGCCCTTCATCTCACACGAAGATTAGCGCGGATAAATGCGAGAAGAGTGCGCACAAAGAACTCTTATCTATGCACGACACGTGTTAGCAAAAAGAACACAA
This sequence comes from Necator americanus, assembly GCF_031761385.1. Lineage (NCBI taxonomy): Eukaryota > Metazoa > Nematoda > Chromadorea > Rhabditida > Ancylostomatidae > Necator > Necator americanus. The sequence goes on along the minus strand of NC_087373.1, from coordinate 18,223,879 downwards.
AAAGTTGACGATTTCCTGAAAATAAGGCTACTAACGAGATTTTGAACAGTTTCATACGAAGTCGTCCGTGCTCCACGTCATGTGTTTTCCGAGTTTCACGGACTGCCTATTCAGAAACCAGAAGCACACAGTCTAGAGAGGCTTTTAAGCGAGCGTTAGTTGAGGCTTTTGAAGCTAAAAGACATTAAACTCGCAGCTTCAAAAGTTGGTCTAAAGAACGCTGGGAAAAGTTCCTACATACATCACTCGAAATGGGTCCAGGTCACTCTTCTCGACCGTTAGATAGGTCTTAGCGTAGGAGAAATCTTCACAATCAAAGTTTTAGGGGATGCATAGTTCGGTAACAACAAATGTGGTACGTTTGTACACAGAGTCGCGTGAAAACAGCTCTTGGAAGAAGCCGATTTCGTTCTTACGGAAGGACTCGGTCAGATATCATTGAGGATGTGGGGTTTTGTAGAACCCTTTTCTCTGCAACTGAAAACGTAACAGATAGAAATGAATACACACAAGGAGAGTTTTAAGAACTTAGAGCAAGTAAATGACAGATTACAGCTCAAGTTGTTGATTTACTCATTTGTACAACTACTTTTCTAGATTTTTGAGTGCTAGACCAAGTAATATGTTGTTTGCCCTACATACACTAGCACCGTCACGCTTAGCAACCAGGTCAGTGCACATTCCCAACCCAAAGAAATCACAGATGTTTAGAAAGATAAGAAGACCGTAGATTAGTTGGTTGATCTGAAGCAACTTTCTGCAGCGGATGAAAAAATGACCAACTAAGTTCTGTTCCACAACAGTGCTTAATGCGCACACAACAGACGATCGTTCACGAAAAGTTCCAGCAGATGCTATCGCTGCTGCCTCCGAATGCGGCGAACGTTGCGAATGGTCGTGATTCACGAAAACATCGGAAGGTGTTGCGAAAAATCGACGAGGACATGCGCTTCCCACTTAGGAGCCACCGCATACATATATACATATACATAAACAAACAAATAACAAATGGGGCTGGTGTGGCATAGTTGGTGAGAGGTCCCGCTCTGACTGCACGGTTAATGGCTCGAAAACGTTTTCGAGCCGACCAAGTCTTTAATCCCTCCGAGATCGATAAATTGGTCCCAGACTTGTCTAGGAGGGTAGAAATACTAACCTAATACATCGGCTGACCCTACAAGTCATTGTATAGCTAGACACTCGTCCGCGAAACTCGGATGATTCTAAGCGAACGCGTTGGCGGATCCCGAGCGGATTGATTAACGCCGGGCAGTACACTTTTTACTTCATATAGACATATATAATTGCCTCTTCTGAGCTGCGAAATTTCTCATCATAAGGCTCACAGGGGTGATACAAGCCGTGCACTAACTGAAGATTGACAAAAAAAAGAACTAAGATGTAGGACTTAGGATTACCACAAAATTCTATCGTTTAAAGCACTTAGCGCTTCTTAGCGCTGGACATGCAGGAAGAGCCTTCCAAGAGGTCTAACCAAAATTAGATGAGAATTGCAATAATCGACCTATATGATATGATATATCCCTTAGCAGAGAGTTCCAGTGGCTTTTTCTTGCTCTACAGTCGGTGCACCAAACTTTTAATCGAAAACGTAGCCTTCATCTCGGGTGATACCTCGACTGACGTGCGCCGAGCCCACAGGCATCCCGTAACAGTAATTCTTCGGCTGAGTTGTGAACTAATTTCACAGTAATGAGCAGATGACAACCTTGGGATCATTCTTCTTTTCAGTTCATGCTCTTCGACTCGCTGGATGATGGATGTGGTATCTGCATAAACCTACACCTAACACAAGCAGCAAGTGCTCTCAGCGATGCAGCTGTTTGAACTTTGTAAGTGAAGAAGTTCAACATCAATTCTCCTAACTGCTACTTTAGTGCCCTGATTTTAAGGAAAGAATGTGTATTAAAAGTGATTTAATCGATGCTTCTGAAGCGAAACGGCAGAAAAATGTGATGAGCCTGTGAATGTGGAATTTTTATCGTAGAGAATACTTCTGGAGTAGTTCCCGCAGAACTGCAAGCTAAAAATTAGTTTAGAGATGGGGAACCGCGGAGATACGCATGCTCAGCCGGACACTGTAAGTCGAAGTATACGGCATTTACTGTATCTCTAGAGAAAATACTTCGAAATTGTTTCAGCAGACCCTGCACAGAAGTTGCGTCGGATGATTCAGACGCTAGGCGCAACATTCTCTTTGCTCAAAACGACAAGTAACCTGTCACGAAATTAATTATCGCTCTTTGAGGACTGGGGACTTTTAAAATTCTTTTTTTGAACTATGCCAGATTTTCCAACTGTTTACAGCAGTAAGCCTTTGGTTCTAGTTTGAAGGAGGAAGGGATGTGTGATCTATGAGATTTTACCGGCATATTCACAAAGGGATTTGGATAGAATAGATATGGATCGCTGCAGAGGAGGAGTGAGCGTTCATGACAACAAATTGTGACGAGCCCTCTCTCTTTCCACCTCACACACGAGAACTCCATCGTGCATTCCGCAGCGCAGCAAATTACGTCCCCGTTTATCACCGGATATACGGAGCTCATCACAAGAGCAGCGGAATAAATTGAACGTAAACAAATGTATGCAGCTGTCGCAGGCGCACTGAACATATTCTATTGCATCGCATACCGTAATGACCAACATAGCAGGTGAAACCGGGAACAGAGCTACATCTTGTACCATAATTTATAGAATTCGCCTTGCATGTTCAGGATCGAAGTGATAAGGTTCATTATTGATAAGTGATGTTTTGATGCGAAGAGAAATTCCAGCAAAACAACTGATAAATAGCAATAAAAAGTTACAAAAAAGTAAGAAATAAGAAATATTAATAAAATCTATAACACAAGAGCTCTGCCTAGTTACACATGGAAGGAATCTTGATCCAGAAGATTGATTTATAGAGTTTGGGTCAAAATCTCCCCTTGAATTGGAGACAAAGAATCTAAGGAGCATCAAATTGCCCTAGTGGAGAAATTTTGTAGAACCTATGAGGCTAAGGAAGAGAATTTCCACAGGGACGGTATGAGAACGCAGCAGTACCCATGCAAGAAAACAGTCTAAAATTCAGATGCGAACGAAAGATATGTGTCGCATATCCCGAATCATCTTACATAACGAAGATTTAAACTAAGATAACACAGTTCCTTGGATGTTGGGGAACTATTAATTAATTTTCTTTACCATGATACAATCGCTTTAAATCCGTTGTGAATGGGTTAGAAAGAAGCCGATCCTTCATCATATCTCCACGTTTATTTACATAATTAATTCATATTCAGAATATAAACATTTTGGCCCTCATTCATCACAACTTTGTTACTACAAAAGTCGAAAACTGAAAACTTCTACTGTTCTTCTCGAGAATAACAACAAAAACGCATCATAAACGATTTTACAAAATTGTGATCACGGCTGCCAATCGGTTCTGGGCTGTTCTTCCGCAGCTTTCCATCGCTCAATTGCTTTCTCAATAACATCCACACATTCACGATGATTGAAGAACTTGGCATCGTCCAATGGTGTTCGTTGAAATTTGTCCTCAGGCTCTGAACAGCAGCAGTTGAGTGAAGGAGAATACCCACTTAGAGGAGTCTCACCTGGGGACTCCTTCCATTTGGAGAGCACATAATTCAAACAGTCCAGGTTCCCTTCGGATGCTGCCACATGTAGAGCCGTGCGATCGTCGTAGTCACGGTGGTGCAAGTTCAGACCCATGAGGAGGTACCTTGGTTGTGATCAGCAGTAGAGAATTTGACTCTTCACACATTCCTTTTCACCAAATATGTCGAATTTAGTCCTAACACAAAAAACTGCCTCCTTTGACCGCAGAGTGGCAGTATTCACCGTGTTCCTTTGAGAGGAGCGATCCCAACCCGCAAGCTGCGGGTATGTTTGTGGGTGGGGATCTTTCTGCAAGGCAGAACTAATTCCGTGAAAATCCGCACGAGCTTCAAGAAATGCAAAAGTGGAGTAGAAAGACTATGTGCAGTCACTTCTCTCGAAGATCGTTGAATGGGTCACCACCGCCGAAAACTGAACGCGCTCAGCGAGTGAGTGGAACGGAAGACCGGGCTCGGACGGGCCTTCCAGTTGTGTTTTATCGTCAAAGTGGAATTTTGTTTTATAGTCGAAATGCCAAAACAGAAGACAGAATGATCTCAAAAATCAGGCGATAACGCCGAAATGTTCACATGACAAGCTCATGAGACCTCAGAAATCGTTTCCTGCCGCACGCAAAGAAACTCCCTTACCGCCTATTGTTTAATGATCGGATGTAAATTTCTCATTTTTATGGGTGTTCATCACTTAAAATAAGTTCTATTACTATTTTAATAAGAAATCGACAAAAAAAAACTGTTTTTGTCTTCTTTTTAGATTGAGGTAGAGCCTTTTTAGTAATGCCTGCTTTGTTTAGTGGCAGAATATCCCGAAACGTTCTGCACAAATTTCCAAATTTCTAAACATTTCCTTATGGCAAAGTGAGCAGGACATCACAAACTTGAAATTTTTGAAACACATTATGAAAAATGATGAAATTTGAGAAATTGTTGAAACAGAGTGTTAATGTAGTGCATTAGTTTTTAATACATTTTCTTGCTACTTCTATTTCTGGTATTGTCGTTCTCTTTTTAGGATACTGTAGCTTCATGAATACGCTCAATTTAAATCCGTAAATACTATAAGTTTGAGATTGTTAACATTTTTTTATTACGCCTGACGCTTCGATGATCTCTCAAACCTTCGCTCGCTCTACATACATTATCGACATATTTGTGGTATCAGTTTTAGTTTCTGGATCTGTAGTAAGATTTCTAGTAGCAAAAAAAATTTTGTTGTCAACTCGAGGATCCGATTATGTCAAAAATCTTGCATTGTATGCCCAATAGCGGCATGAGGAAAGGATGTCGTAAATCCGATTCCCTGCCAAAAAAAAACATATTCAGCACCGGAATAGATGAACGAAAAGTTTTCGGATCTGTTGCTGCTTTCCAGGAAAAAAGCACGTGCAGGTTCGTACCCGGTGGCGGGAGCCGTCGCAAGAATTTTTCTTGCTATTGCAACTTCTTTGGCATTGTGCTGATACCTTTGATTCTTTCCGTGCCTACACCTTACGTATTTACCTTACGCGTACGGAACAATAATAGATGGAGGGAATAACCCCTACTTATCTAGTTGTATACTACTCCCGACCCTGCCCTCCGTATAATGCACTCGCTGTGTCATTCGCTTCTGATTGCAGCAACGGTAATGCTTTTTAGTATCCACGAACACGGCGGGGTCAAATGTAGTAGAAACTGATGGATTTAAAGTCGGTGAAAAAAAAAACTACTGCTTGTTGCTCGAGTTACCTTTTCATAGCAGAAATGTCGCCTTGTTTAGCTGCATACATAAATCTTGAGGCGTTATCCAGATCATTCTCAACCACCGTTTTTCTTGGATCCATCTTCTGGCAGTCAGAATAAACCTAAATGGGTCCACAACTAACTTTAAGAACACGTTGCTCCCGCAGCAGCCCACCAGACTGTCGTAGTTGTGGAAGTTGAACTTTTCAATGAAAGCTTCGGCAAATTTTAGGCCGCGATATGTGTTTCCGAGTGAATCGAGTCTGGGCGAGTAGATGGCTATGCCCATGACATTCGGGATCACCATAATCATGTCTCCCGAAACACCGGATTTAGCTGGCAGGCCGACCTGAAGTGGGGCACGATAAACAAACCACATGTGGACTACGCATTTCAGAAATAGGGACCAAATATTGGATTGGGAACAGTTTCATTGGTATCATTAAAACTACCCGTTTCGCAGTTGATGTAGGTAGAAAGAATGGTTTATCGTTCTATGCAGACATTAGTTCTGCATGTCAATCACTAGCAAGTATTGAAAAGACACTAGATTGCGAGCTCAGCAAATACCTAAAATTGGCGGCTAGAAAAGGAAATATAAGAGGTAGTGAAAAGGAAAACGTATGGTTGCTTTCTTGTAAAAGGTACCTCTTACAACTGCGAAGGGAAGATTGATAGTAAACATTCCCAGCGATGCTTTCCTGAAGGCGACATGCCACGAATCTGAGGTCGTGAGGGAATACGCTGCAAAAGCTAGAGGTCTGGTTGTAGATTGCAGGATACGAGGTGGTTCCGCTAATCTCTCTCTGAGCGTCGTAGGAAACAGTGTGGAAGACGCAGTTTTTAGGCGATTTCAGTTGCAATGCGCCACCCTTGCGCACGCGCCGCATCCACCTGCGCAGCGGTCGAGGATTGATGAGGTCTCCTCACCAGCGTATTCAAGTAAAACCAGTGAATAAGCTGCTCAGGGAATGTGTGCGCGGAGGCACGTTCTAACGCACCTCGTAGGAACTAAAGCGGTTCCCACGCCATTTTTTAAAAGATTAGGGAGAGATGAGCGGAACCGCACCCTATTCCGCAACTTACAACCTCACCTCTAGCTTCTCCCGCGAAATCCACCACCAATTCAGATTTGAGGTATGACGCCTTTGAGGTAGCAATGGACCAAGTTTCACGTTTCAAGCCTGGACGCAAGAAACTTACTCTGAATGCGAATTGTCCCGACCAGTCATACATTCCACATGAATACATCAACGATAAAGTATCTCGGCAGGCTCTGCAGTTCTGGTTTTTTTGTATTGTTTATCACGACATTATTGACAGGTGCAGCACAGTTGGTAAGAAGAGACACGGGCGGTTGATGGTCCTGGAGTCAACCAAGGCATTCATCCTTCCGGAGTCGATAAATCTGTATCAAAGTTGTCTTGCAGAAGGTCTAAGAGGTTCCCTGCAAGTCATCGGAAAGGCTAAAGACACGCTCGTTAACCTCAAACGATTCTGAATTGAAGTGAACGCGTTGGTGCATCCCAAGTGGATTTATTGAAGCCAGACAATTTGTATTTTATCTTTTATCACGGCGTTAAGTACGTTTATATTCGATCACGTTTCCTAAACCAACACATTGGGTAGTTTCAGCAGCATAGCCTTAGCTCTTCAAGGTCGTAAAAAATCAGGACAGAAAATACGACTACTCGGGTAAGGAACAGCAATTCCTCTTACTACTGACTGTACAAATAAGACCCAACACATTTTGATTGCTTTCGCAATTCTCAAGCGAAAGTGCAATAGAGGGACGGGTCACGTCGGCTGGCATGTGGCCCGGCCATTTTCGGGTGAAGAATTTCAACTATCTGTGAACGAGACACAAAATACATTCAAGGAAATCAGATTTGATCGATGGATTCCCTTTCCAAGCTATCTTTCCAAGGTTAATTCCACAACCCAAATCTTCATTTTTTTTTGTGTCGATCTTAGGGAAAATGTGCACTTGAAGGCATCACCCCACGAATCTGAGGTGGTGCAGATTTCAGGTGGAGCATAAGGGATAGTAGACTATGGAGAGGGGAGTGATTCCGTCCATTTCTTCTTAACTGCCGTAAAAAACGGCCCGGAAGATGCGGCGTCGCACAAGACTGGCGCGCTCCAATCGAACCTCTTGTACAAAATGGTGCGCCAAAACGAATGAAGCCGTATCTCCCGGGCCGTTTTTTACGGCAATTAGGAAGAAATGGACGGAATCACCTCCCTCTCCGTAGTCTCCCATCCCGTACACGAATACTCCACCTGAAATCTGCACCACCTCAGATTCGTGGGGTGATGCCTTCAAGCCAGTCGCTTTGCTTTTCCCGCCCTGTCACCGAGTTTTACCCTATTTTATTTCTTTCTCTAAAGACACGTAGGAGGTAAAGTCTTCATCTTCGTCATCCCAGAACTACAAAACAACAAAAGGAGGCAGTAAAACAAGAAATCGGCTCCACAAGTCACAAAGTTATGAACGTTTCGTCATTGTGTCGACATTAACGGGTGCCATTTGCACGATGTTATTTTGGGAACTGCCTAAAAATCTGCCCCGTGTGTGCTTTTTACAAGAGAAAAAATTAAATGCACAGTTTTATCTGACTTTCACGAGCTGTTCCAACAGCATCCTATTCCAATCAGTTCGTACGTCCTGTAGGTCCGGATCTCCAGACTTCTTCGGTTACATAATGGTCAAGGTGATATGTATCTTTCGATAGAGAGTTCCTCACTCTACAAGACAGCCCTATTCTGATTACTTTTTGAGTTCTATTGGTTCCTGTTTTTTTCGAATCATTGAATTGAAGTGTTAAGTTGAGAACACGGAGCATTTTCAGTTTTGGACACAATTTTTTCGGAGGAAAAAAATATCCCTTCCCAGGAAAAAATCTTGCAATACAATTAAGTCGATTAATCTCTGCTTGATCCGTTTTCGAGATCGAAGTTTCCGATTCTGAAGCGCTGTTTTCAAGCATTGGTCCTTCTCCACATTCAGCACCAATGCCAATTTCAACGCCCTCACTATCTTGATTATATGCAAAAAACAAGCGGCGCGAACTTTGTGATAGTCCCACTTTGAAGACAATCGAGTTCAGGAAAGCACTGGTCCTATCTGTTAAGGATGACACTATCCAGTAGACGTGGCTCCGGGGTGCAACGTTTAGAAGTTCTCCACTCTTTCTCCCCTACGCACTCGTGGAGCGGCTGTTGAAGCTCACGTGCAATTTTTCAGTGACACACACGCGACCGATTAAGCTAACGACTATGCGACTCTCAAATTCCTGCTTCGGCCAGAATCAGATTTCAACGAAGCCCAGTTGCCACTGTGCTAAGTTCGTGCAAAATTGTCGAGAGAGTACGAGATATACTGTATCTGGAACTTCTATTCTGCATTCTATAAAACAAAATTAAAAAGATTAATGTATAACTTTGATAATCACTAGTCCAACTGTTAATCAGTAATTAATGTTAGCTAAAATAGTCATGAATGATACTTATCTCTTCTTCAATGATGTTTTAGTTGCCGCGGCGTTGTTTCAACTGGAAAATCACTCAAAGTTTGCATTACATTCTGGATACCACCATGTTATTGGAATGCTGTGCATTGTACTGGCCGCACCTCTCCTCTTCCTTCTTCCTTTCCTAACTACAGCGATTTCTGAGAAGGTTCAGATATAACAAGTAATTTTAAGCGAAAATCCCTCAAACCGACGACACTTGCGCCTCACTCAAAGTCTTCCAAAATAGAAATGCGACGATAAAGCACGATAAGTGCACCGCGTTGTTCAATCCGTTTTGGAGGCGCTCACGCGTTCGACTTCAACCCAAAAACTTCTGAGGTGTGTGTATCCGTAAAATGAATGTCAATCCGATGTATCATGTCAGTCCGGTGTTTTATGATCCCAAACAAGTCTGGTACCAATTTATCGAATCCGGAGGGATAGAAGGCTTGGTTGGTTCTATGGCACCTCCGAACTATCGACCATGAATTCGCAACCGAACCACTTACCGACCGAGCTACCACCGCCCTTTTAGACGAACAAAAATGTGGAACGGAAAGGAAGGCACCTGTTGTTGATAACTCTCTCTCCGTTCATAGGATTTACACCTCCATTTGCTAAGGTAGCAGCCATAACAGCCAATGTATCACAGTTAGTTTCAATTGAGCACAACTGAAAGTATAGGTCCAGCGTATCCTGGAGATGTGTGTCCGGAGGAAACACCTGCAAAGCGCCGTCTAAGAAGATTTTGCGAACGATGGCCTTATGCCTGTCCTTACCTTATGCTCTCTCATATAATAAGAAAGCGCATAATTTCGATCTGCCGTTTCACGTTCCGAGAGAAATCTTGAAATTCCTTGATAGGACTTATGTTTACATTACAGTTATGCATACAAATATATCTCATGAGCGCACGTACACTGCATTATTGAATCCAACGTAGCCAACTCCACAAAACCTCCTCATCTGATGAATTGCCTGAAAGCGCGGAACATTTGTAAGAGCACAGAGGCGGAACTGCTTTCGGAAACGTACGAAGTCGAATCGGTCAGAAAGCGAGGCACGTCTCTTCATCAGAGAGGCTACCACTATTGCACCCGCATTTATAAGAGGATTGTGTGGTTTCTCTGGAACATATGGCAGTGCATGGCATGGAATGGAAGCAATACATAAAATCTTCAAAGATCTAAATGTTGCTTGAATTTTTGAACAGTTTGCAACTGAAGACATCATCCCGTCTGGAAATTCTTTTAAACGAATTATGATTTTTCTCTCGTGTCGAGTAGCGACGTATCGATAAGATTCTGCCATAGTGAACCCAGTCAATGTTTAACGAGCATGCTTGAGCATGAAAAGCAAGAGGAAATTGAAGATGAAAGCTCAATTATCCATAATTCATCCACAAATCTATGCAAAACGTTCTCGCAACAATTGCGAATGGTTTCTTCTCGTGGTGCGAGGCTGCATGGGACATCTCATCCCTCACGGAATCAGCAAAAATCACGTGCGAAGGTCAAACTCAGCTAGTAACTTGGAAACCAGAAAAATCAACTGCTCCCTTCCAAAAAAAAACTAAAAATCATTCTTCTCCTCGCGCAGCAAGCTAAGCTACGTCATCGAGCTTCTCAAAAGCAAAACATTCACAGTCGGGAGACTCTGAGTTCCCTTCATTTTCCATTTATATCCACAACTCCGTCTCCAGTAACCTTTCATCAGTTTGGACGACAATGACGAAGTGGAAAAATATTTTATTGTTGCTTTTTCATGTTCCTCAGCTAATTCGGCTAATCCTAAACCATCGCAAATGCTGCAGTCAACAAAATTAGGTAACTTCTTTCCCCAGGTGTCAGGAAGACGAAGAGTCCATGTCCAAATAACGAATGTTATAGTGAGACTCCGCATACTCTCTTCGAAACGTCTTATTTGTCCGTTGGTTTGTCTGAGCCTTGTTCATTGAAATATTTTTGTAATTTTGTGAGAAGTCGCTTAATACATGAGCATGCCGTTTTTCTCGCCCTAATAAAAAAAAACTCATCGATACGTCACTTCCCGACAACAGGTATGAAATATTTGAAGGTTCAAAAGGAAAGCGGCCCAACACTTCCGGACTTCTGCAGGGGAAATGTTGAAGTAATCCCTCATTAAAGGATAGATCTTTCACCGTGACAACCCGTAAGCCATGAAAAAACAGAGCGCAAATGTGGCTGAGCTACCAGGATCGTACTCAAACGTACTATTGTGGTCGAGTGAGATGTCGTTGAAGAGTCTTCCGCTAGGTTCTTGACCAACGTGATTGTGTAGCTCATCCGGACCCAGTTCCTCGTGCACCAGCGCATAAGTAAACGGTTTTGACACTGACTAAACGAATTATCCATTCTTCCTTCTATCTAACGGGTGGAAAACGACCTGCACCTGCAAGCAAAACGGCATCAACGCCTCTCCCCAGCTTTTCCTTTGTCCATCCACAGTGCATACGGAGGCAGCAAAAGTGTTGGGATCTGCTCGTGCGAGTTGCGGAATGTACGTTGCTACCGGAAACATAACGACATTATGCGGAAACCTCACAAAGTCCTACGACAAATAAGATAGAAGGAGTATTCTGGAGACGTATGAAAGCATATGATTAAACCCAGAGAAAACCATAAATCCAAAAAACGAAATACTCCTTTCCTAAGCAAGTAAGTATTTGTTTGCACGGTAACAGAAAAATAGCCTATTTTTTGCACTCTTCATGAATTCTTATTTCCATTATGCAGATCTAAGAACATTTAGAGCTTAGAGCTAGAATTCGAAAAAATATCGAAGTTATCATTCCATAACCTCTTGATTCTTACTAAATATACAAAGCGTAAAAAAAGAGGTTAGTTTAGGATGTGATCCTTTTTTTCTCAATGGAGACTGGTTGAAAGCCTTCAAAAGTGAAGAAAAAAAGAAAAGAGCAGTAACTAAAACAGTAACTCTTAACTATTTTAAATTAGATCAGCAGATCAAAAATCGTTCGCGCAGAAAAACGAACAAAACATTTAGAGGAGTTCAAGTGCATGTTTTGGAAGTGAATTCAGTTTATTTTTTTGAGCAACGCTATTCGACGTGCTTCTTCGGCAATTCAATTAAGAAACAGGTGGAGATAACTCCAGCAATCGTGGAGGAACGCAGATGCCCAACACGGAAACGAGTAACGAACGCTCAAAGACCAATCATTTTTATGGAGTTCAAAATCACATCTTACGCAAGAAATTGCGGAGAAATTCAAACAAAGCATTCTGAAAAAGGGTACGAGGTAATATTGCGACACCTCGTGCGTATATTTGGAATCAGCGGACGTTATAGATTCAGAACATGCCGAAATGTACGATCAGAAAAATGCTACGGAAAATATTTCATAAACACCCATCGACTTCCAATTTTCACCCTCTACGACCTACCAGTTTGCACCATCACGCTGTCATCAGACACCTTCTAAATCGTTCAACTGAATAATACCATGTTGACCTGCGCTGCTTCATGGTCAGTTCAAACATTAATTCATCACCCGGGTAGTCACTCGGTTGCCGAGCATCTTTCTGCCCGGCGCTCACCACGCAGAGCTACTGAACGAATCTCCGCTGAGTACAGCGAAAAAGCTGTGAAAACAAACAGAGGGTAAAGTCGCAATCGCAAGACAAACAGCATTTAATGTTCGCAATATCACGTGATTATAAACCTTATTGTTGCTATTATTTGCATTTATTTATTTTGTTTTGTTTCATTTATTTATAACATTATTTCTTTTATATATATTTGATACAGAGAGGAACTTAAATCTGGCACATTACCGATATGATTTAACAGCAGATTGTGCTGCAAACATAATTCAATTTTTTAAAATTTACCTGACCGCTCGAGTACTTGCAACATTCCTCGAATATTTCAGTCATAACGGATGTGAAGGACGGCCAGTCCGGTATCACCAACTGCTTCTTCAACGCTTTGCCAATAACTCCAATGCTGCCACCTACGCATCTGAACAAACAGAGGGAGGATGGGGGCTCCTGCGATGAGGCGAATGCGAAACGACTACTTGCAGAAGGCCTCCTTATTCATGAAAAGGTGCTCCTTGTCATGCGCGACTTCGTCTTCATGTTCTGCTTCACGAACCTAAACAATGCCCCGAAGGAGAATGAAAACTAGCTCCAAGACTCCATCTCGCTCACCTGCTTAATCATTTCCCTCAGCCTAGGATCATCTTTGCGTATGCCAGCATCAACCAACTCCTGAAATTCGCCAATTTTTTTGTTTAGCAACTAGGCACTATAGTTTGTACTCCAGTATTCGATTTAGGTAATTTGCATTTTCTCACTTACATTTGGAAACTACCTCTCAGATCTAAAGTCGAAATATTCCTCAAATATTCCTGTTAAACCCATTCCTAATCAACGTTCCTTGGCTGGAGTTCACCCCAGCAGTCGCTGCTTTGTGAAATGAATTATGAGTAGCGGAGGCCTTGGTTACTGCGGGCATTCATGTTATTTTTTGTTGATTGTCTGAGAATAGCGAACGCTTGTAAAAATAACGTAGAATCTCGCTCGCAGCCGTATATACAATAAATCGACAATGATACCAAAATTTCGTCTCCACTTAAACTTCTTGCCTTTACTGTGCAGAGAAATTCTGCAAAAATCCTCGAACTTTTATGTACACCTCACCTACGTTATTTCCTGCATATTACTTCAATTGCCCATGATGTCCTCTCACATTTGAGTAATAAATGAGAATATCGAAAAATTGTTTTTTGTTCAGGCAAGCTGCTTCTTTCATCAAAGAGAAAGGAAGTTCAAGAAGTGGCCCTCCACGGCCCAGCGATAGTGCTCATCTCTCTGCACATTCTTTTGTTCCAGTGCGTTGCGCTGCATTTGGTTGTAGCAGGAAGCGCAAAGAATAAGTAGGACAAACTGCTTGAAGTCCATCAATCTTTTTTCGGAGACGCTTCAGTGCGCTCGAACTCAATTCAGAATCGTTGAGGCTTGCGAGCACGATGCCGCTGTGGGTTAAATTGCTTCCGAATTGATGAAAGTGATGCATTGTAACGGAAAAAGCAGGTAAGTAGAACCGAACAGTTTGTTTTTCCAGTCTTCCTGCAGTTGGAAATCTGAGAAACCAGGAGAGCAGCTGCTCACGGTACAATCTTCCCCTTCCCCACAGAAAGGAAACTCTCCAAGACTCTGCTACCTGACGTCTATAAGACATTTGTTTCTTATGCATGTACAACACTCCCTCTCCCATTCCACACATGCATACCTTGAAGAACTTAGGGATGTAGATTTTGTTCGCTTTCTCATCTCGATATAAATCAAAGATCAGTGCTTGAAGATGAGCGTGGTAGTTGATGTCATGCGACAGTGACCTTCCAAGCAACAGCCCTCCAACGATTGTGTTTTCTCGCATCAAACTGAAATATTATATTAATATAACTTTGATGGCCAACTGAAGATAGTTCGATACCAATATTTTCCTCAAAATTTTTGTTTTGAAGAATTTGAAACGAGTATCAGCGTCAGAATAGAACGCTTTTCTCTCGAAAGAACAGCTTTGACATTCGAAATCTACAGGTTTTCTTTATGATAAAATAAAACCCTTAATTGCTTCATTCAAAAGATTTTTACAGACAATGATAGAGAAAAAAGTGCTTCACCGATGGAGCCTAAGGATTTATGCGTTCGTAGAATAAAATAGAAAACATGGATGAAAAGGATGGTACACAGGAAGGCTTCGTTATGTTTAAATAGCAAGCATTGATAGAATAAATATAGTTCTGGGTGTAACGAGTAAGGAAATCCTAAAATGCTTCATAAAAGTAATAGAGATGAAATTTGTGTGCCCTCTAGTCTAATGCCCTAAATTTCATATGTTTCCTTCTTCACATCCTTTTCCTTGGCGGAAAAGTTTTCAGGTCAATGAGGCGAACTGCCAGAGCAAGTTCAGCACAAAATGTTGCATTTGCTGTTAGAGGATGAAGCGGAAAAGTGATAATCAAATAAGCATAGGATTTGCAGCGGAGCTCATACATACGGATAGCAATATGAACGATTATTCGTGACGGTTTGGGGATTAGAGGAAATCCTCTTCCTGACGGGATGCGCTGATGCGATATTTCAGACGCGAACTCACCTTGGATGCCATTTTCCAGTCATCAGCGTCTAGCCGTAGAGTATGAAGGACGAGTGTGCACTCCACCCGTGTCGCAATGGATTAAAAGCCATAGCGGAGAGGAAGTGGCTCGCACTAGATCAATTTGCATCACTCTAGTCGACGTTAGCATTATTTAACATTTTCGTTTAGTCGCAATGAGGAGATGAAGGTTGTGGTAAGAGTAGAGGCGCAGCACACAAATCCTCAACGGCTGGTGTCCACAGTGGAATGTCACGGGTAAATAAAGGAGACGCAGTTTTAAAAGCATCTTTTGCATTGTATTTCATCTAACACAGAAAATACAGAAAGAAGTTAGAAATCTACCAAAAAAATCATTGCTACGTCTTCGAAATGTTCGCTGTTCTCGAGTGGTCGATACCTGGGAAAAAAAATTTTCTCCCAACGTAACGACTGGCCAACATTTTGCAAGTTGGGCGTTTCGGAGCATTTCCCGTGGTCAAAATCTTAGATTTATCGTTTTTGAACCTTATTCACGCAGACAAGGTAAAGTTCAAAGTACAATCCATTCTGATGCTTTATTTTTTTGAAAATGGCGAATCTGAAGAAAACATTTTGAAGTAGATTTAGTTTATCATAAAAAAATAGCAATGTATTTTTTATTCATTTCCCATTTCCATTAGATGCTCTAGCAGCCATATCCCAATATGAGCGTAGCATTTTTCCGGCACACGCACTCCCACTGCGAATTCATGCGCTCTTGCATAAAGAATGAGAACAATTATCTTAGAAGAGGATAATTAGAGTAGCAGACTTGGTGGGCGGCAACTTCGCTTCTTGCGTCCACAGGCTCTGCCCAGATTTCGCGGCATTTTTTCCACTCACGATTTGTTTTAAAAAGGTGCTAAAGATGAGAGAACAAACTGGCACCGGAGTAACACTGAAGATAAGCCGGGAGATATGTGGAACAGTCAGCGGATGACCAGAGACATCAAACCTTCTTAGCTGGACCGACCCTCTCTTAAGTAAAAGGCCCAAAGGCCCTGGCGTTTTTCTAAGGGGATATATTGCGTGATAAAAGAAATGTTTTGGCAAAGCGCTTCACGCTATTCGATGGAGATCTACAAAATAGTTTGTTTAGTTTTTGTTTTACTCTGATACACTTTATGCTCTTTTCAGGTCAAAGTGGAGTATTAAGTCGTCAAATGGATCACTTTCGACACCTTCTTCTTTTCTGGGCTTGATGAGAAGCTGCACGAGAGATTTGTGAAGCGAATGGCAAAGAAGCGATGCCTCCTAGGAAAGCTCAAAATTGGTCGGGCTGAACGTCTTCTTTGAGTGAAATCCAGGAGATTTCTGTCGTCGAGGCATTGAACATTTTGCCGAATGTTGGGAAGAAGTGAGAAAGGAAAGATTGGGAAGACAAATGGGACACCGGTGAGGTATGAAGCGTAACGGAACCGTGTCCGTTGATCAAGGATGTCGTGGGAATTTTCTTCCAATGAACACCTAGTTTTTGTCTTCAATCCCAATGTGCATTTGAGTGCACGAAAAGGGGCAGAACCTTGTCTATGAATGTTTTTTGCTGCTTTTTGGGGATCGTCAGTACCACAAGCGAATACTTACGCGACTTCTTTCGATTCAACCTTTTTCCTACGTTTCTGATTTTAACTTCGTCAAATCCATTTAGAAGCAAGTACTCCAATTTTCTCCGTAGACTTTGTATGCAGGCTTCAAGGAATTAAGGGCCAAGCTACGAGCGTAGATAAGCTACATGAAGTTTGACGTTGGAAAACCGTAAAACAGCTGTCCAACCCTCGAAGCTTCTAAAAACTAATAAAATCCTTTAATACAACGAATTGGCTGAGAAAATTTTGTAGGCAAATGCAACTCATAATAGCGTTTGCTTTAACTAGATTAGTTCGATCAGCCGCGCACCGATAAAGGTGCAACTGCTATGAATGCGACCGACTAGAACTGCAAAACTTCCCCACTTTTTCCTAGCAATCCTACTTTTCTTCGTTTTTCTGGTTAGGAAAAGGAGAGGAACACGCTGCGCTCATACTGATTCCACAGAAATTGTCGCCGAATACACGTATTTAGATAAAGCAAATAATGTACAAAAAAAAACGTTAGTAATCGCTGGAAGAATTTTATAGAGGTACCTACTCCCATGAAAGATAAAGAATAAGGTGTCTTGCGTTAATCAGTCCGCTTGGCATTCGCCAGCGCGTTCGACTTCGGAATCGTTCCGGCACGTTGTCGACAGCCAATGACTTGCGGGGCCCAGTCGATGTATCGGGCCAGTGTTTTTATCTCTCCAGACAGGTCTATTGCCAATTTATCGAACCCGAACGAACGAAAGGCTTGGTTGGCACTGCGACGGTTTTGAACCATTGATAGGTCGTACGATTACAGCGGAACATCCTATCAACTGCTACATGCGCCACTCGCATTGCATAGTAGAAGAAACTTATAAAATTATATTGCAGAAACTCCACAGTGTTGTTCCAGGATCACTAAGGATTACACAGAAGTCTGAGCACTGTCTCATATCTATTGCTGGACTTTCTTTTCAAAATTTCCAGTTTCTCTGCTGCAAAAGTGACTGCTTCTACCTTGTTCTCCCTGGGATAATACTTTCAGGCTATTACTCGAATGCTATCACACCAACACGCATCCTGTTTATGAACGATCCGTGTGACATGAAATGTAATGCCAGGTGATCAGTTGCTTGGTTGGCAGCAAGGAAGCAGGACGTGGAGAAAAATAAACAGGTCTTATGTTGACTCGTTTTTCCTGACAGGTGCCCGACTCGCTGGGCCAACGATTCCCTGTCTGTCCCTTCGATAGACAGCATTTTTTGATTCATGCACGAAAGAACTGTGGGCAGTTACCAAAGCTCTACAATTCTACCAACGAATCGAAATCAGGAATAAACAGATTGGATTATCTACCCGCTCATCATTTATTCATTTATCATTCCAGAGCACCAACAAGGATATTAAAAATGCTGCAGCTGAAAATGTTGCTAATTTCCTGAGAAGAAGCGCAATTGTAGAACTTGTGCGACCACTTTTTGAATATTCCCGATTTCACTCCAATTTTAATATAAATTGTGCTGCAACTGGCTTTTACAAGGGGAATAATGAGTGGTAGCCGACAATTTCTAGGTAGTAAATATGAACCAGCAGGGAGGTAGTGATCAGAAAAACAGGAATACGTAGTACGGAGGTTTTTTTTTCCAGAACAGAATCGACATTCTTTGAATTCTTCAAATTATTCAAGTTTCTGGACAAAGTTGTGCAACTGCTTCGTAGATATTCTATATTTCATTCGAATATTAATATAAATTCGACTTATTTAAATATTACAGCATGTTGTGTTAAAAGCATGTGTTAAAAAGTCCCGAGTTTTACGGGAAGCTTTTCCATGTAAACGCATCATGGCATTCAAAGGGTAATTATCTAAGTAAACCACATTTTCGGACGGTCAGCTAAAATTCCTAATGATCTGAATCCCTCCATAAAAAGATAGAGAACTAATGGTGTAGATCACGAAAATGATCCCAATCACGCTCAATTCTCCCCGAGCGGGAGGGACCAACAGTCCATTAATTGTCCTCACGCTCAAAAACGCTGCGCAATTCCGCAAATTTCGCTGCGCAACCATCTCAAAGTACCACACATCTAAACTGATTCTTCGTTGTTGGTTTCCAGCTTGTATGAAACGAAAAGTGGCATTGGGAGACGCACACAAAGTCCACGACGTTCAACTGATGCACTTCCGAACGGCAATTTTTTATCTTCAGAGGTAATTATAGAATGAATGAGGAGATTTATTCGCAATAGCTTTGCTATAAAGGAGTACGTGTCGAATATGGGTGGAATCTTCAGCCGTTATGGGACGAAATAGGCAAGGAAGAGGGAGCCAGATATGTTGTGTGTGTGTTTGTTTGTTTGTTTGAATATATATATATATATATATATATATATATATATATATATATATATATATATATATATATACAAGCGGTAGTGTCCTTATACAATATATCTAAAATGGAAACTTCCAGAACATCTCAAAAAATCTGCGCTACTGCGAAATTTTCGGCACATACTTCCCGAATACCCTAATACATAATGTGAGATACTCACCCTACTGCTTCCATAGTTCGAGGAGGCAAATAAAGTCCATAAAGGTGAGCATAGGCCGCAAGCGCATTTTGAAATCATCTGATTGAAATATTTCAAAACTTGCTCCATATGAATTCGGCGGGTAAATATCGTTGCTTTGTTATGAAGAAGACTACATAACAGCCGTATTTACAACATATATTCCAATAGTTACGATTTCTATCTTTTTGTACGAGTAAAAATTTGGCTTCATTTTGTACCCTTGTTAGTTGGCGATCTACACATATATATTTGTGTATCTACCACTTCATATTTTTCCGTGTTTAAGAAGTCGACATAGCTAGAAGCAATCGTTGACTGACGATTATGCGGAGTCTTATCCTCGAGATATGCCTGCAAGGATATTGCGTGCCTGCAAGACAGTTTTCGCACTTGTCGCAATCAGTCGATCACCAATAAAATGATCTAACACAAACTAAAACAAATAAAAAACAAATAAACTGAAGAAACCATGTTTAGAAGAGTGCGAGAATAACACATAGTATTAGAACAATAAGGCGATTACGAATAGGATTTCAAGAACAAATAAACCCAAGTTCTAAGCTTCTCAAGTTTCGAATCCGATAAGAAGTATGCTATCTCTTGAGTTTTACACACCACTCCATGCTCATGTCCAACATCTACGCGGATTGCAACGGTCACCATCGCTTTATGGAGTTCTTAGACCTTTAGTCAATCTGCCTAGGCTCAGCTGTAGAAAGTAGATGGGCGGGCATCCTGCATGCGCAGTAGGAAGGTCTGTTGTCGTTACCGACCGCAGCGCAGCGCAATTATCGACGCACGCATCCCCTAAGGAGATATTCTGACAGCCCCTCTGGGAACCTCCTGATGCGCACCCTATTTGACAGTCCACTTCAAGCGTACTAAAGAAATGAGGTGCTGGACATCTTTGTGGCAGTTTCCACCAACCAAGCAAGACGAAAGAACATAATCAGCACCGTCCGGAGGGTTCGATGTGGTTGGATATGGATCGGATGTTTGATTTTGAACAGCGACGGATTAAACGTTCTGCAAGCAAATCAAAACGTCTTGATTGATGGATCTAAGCAGAACCAAGGAAACAAACTGTGTACAAACTCGGAACGCGATCCTATTTTTTCAAATAACCAGTCATTTGTTAACGAAGGGTGCTTCGACGGTAGACAATGGTTCGAAAAACATGACTGGAAGGAAAACTAAAGCAGAATATAATGTGTGTGTTTATCGGTAGGAAAAAAATGATAGCAAGAAATCACCTCAAACAATTTCAAATAACAAATATTGTGCTATGTGCGTTTTCTTTGTGCAGAATTCAAAACCTGCGTCCACTTTTAAAGTGGAAGGATGCACTCGTTTCGATTTCAGAACAAAGAAAGCACATTTCTGCCAAAATGGCTGTGACTAAAGAATCAGCAGATGTGGACCACTGGAAAAGCAAATTGAATAGCTCACAGCTAGATTTCGTGTAGCGTATTAAGGCAGCCAGGAAGTCCACAAAAATCTCCCTCAAGTATTTCTTGACAATAGCTTGAAGACAAGCAGCACCTACCCAATCAATGAGATATCCAATGAATTAGTTCTGCTCTCTGTCAGCGATCAAAAAGATCTTTCGCTTGGAAGGAAGAAACAAGAAACTGTTCCTCTTCTGTACATCACATCTCAATTAGTGGAATTGGTAGAAAAGGAATCGCAATTATTTCAAAGACAGAAGTAAATTGGTCGGCATTTGATCTTGTAAAGCCAATGAGCTCGGCAAGGAAAAAAAAGAAAACAGCAAGTGCAATTCTCAACACAGTGGTGGAACATAGCTAGTCCCTTGAGAAGATTCTACAGCGAAGAGAATCATTTAAAGGTGATAGTTGACCTTGTTCCTAGAAGGGGTCAGCTGTTCTGAGCAACAACAACCATCGTGGATGGGAGCACCTTCTGCTCTTGCTGTCACTATGGCTTTTCAAAATTGAAAAGAGTTGAGTTGGTTGCAAAAAAGACGATCCTTCTTGTAGAGCAAAACACGTAGACTACAGAGTCCCTGGCAGTCAGTGACCCTCAAACGAGAATGTATGACGGCGCTACCACATAGTACGCTAAATGTCTGAGAAGGATGACTGATTAGGTTATCGAAAGCGGGTAGGTGATAGTTGACCTTGTTCCAAGCAGGGGTCACCTGTTCATCACTAACGAGAGTGCAGCGCTGTGAGAAAAACCTCTTTTTTCTTTGCGTGAACTCTTAGTCTAATTCTTTGTTAAGGAGGTTTTCATACATGGGAGATCTTCCCCGAAAAAAAAACTCTTTGAGTTGGAAAAGAAGTTGAAATTTGGACTTTCATACCAGTTAGACCACTGGTATGAAAACAGCAACTTACGGTAGGTTAAAATTGGACCGCAAAAGACCCAAAGCGAATAAAGAGAGGTGGAAGTGAGGCAAAATTAGGCATCTAACGTTACGGATTTGTTGAAGATCTCGGCAAGAAAATGAAAAGCCGTAAATGAAAATGAAAAGCTTAAACACGGTGAGAGACGTCTGTGAAGTGGGTGAGAGAATCTTCTAGCGCTGGTGTGGCAGCTTTGACGGCACTAATGAAACATATGTCAAATAGGTAAGAAAAAAACCTTTTAGAATTTTTGCCACATTTGATTCCAATGTTCTGATGCGACAAGGGTGCATACTAGTCAACGATTTTGATGTAGACTGTACTACGTAACAATATGTAATGTAGTATCCAGTATGTTCTCAATTTTCACCTTATTTTTATACTTAAATAAGCTAGCTACGGATAACGAGGAAATCAACAAATCACGCAAAAATTGATTACTCAGACATCCGAGAGTAGGTGCTGTATCTGAACTGCATAAACACAACGAATCAACAAATCGACTACGCTGAATCACTCCATGGATAGAAAGAGGTAGTGAAGCAATTTGTGAGCAATCCATGGAGTTTGATCATCTCAATAACCTAGAAAAGAGATCTGAGGCAGCCTTCCATGATCCCATCTGCCCAACGATACAACTTATCACGGGTAATCGAAGGAGGGGAGCCCACAGCGCGTCTACGATTGTGAGACTGGGACAGCGTCTACTGCTTACTTGAGTTGATTAGTTGGATTGCGGACGTTGCACGAGAGCAGAGCTGCTCACATTTATCGCGTAATAAGTTGCATCGTTGGGGAGACGACGTCACATAGAGCTACTAAGCACATTTTGTTCTGGATGACCAGGGGGAATTGAGTGTAATGATGCCCAAACTAGTGGCCTGCACCCGAATCCGTACCTGGGGACCTCACCTACCTACCCTGCCTTCTTGGAGAGATCTCAACATCGTTCATTTTCTGATACGTTGCTTTTGAATCAGTAACACGCCAGAACTGTGCTTAATCATATTTACCCTTCGCCCAAGGCAAAACACGAATGTGTCCATAGCTCTGCGGTCGAAAGGGTGAATGCTAACACTTATTTCAACGCGAGAAAGAATTTGAAGTTCATGAGTTATTCAGTTTTCGTGACGTTCTATCTAAGAGCTGCGGAGTCGTGTTGAATGTTGAAATGTTGAAGTTGCCATGAAAATGAACGAAGTCTAGATATATAGCTTTTATTTATATCCGTTCACGTAGAGAGAGAATGACAGATTCCGTTTGGAAGGGAGACGATTCAAGCACATCGACTAAAACTGAGGGAAGTCACAGATGTTTGAGAACTCTCATGATTTTTGCCAAATACCGAGGACTCATTTGGATGCAGTACCTCATCAAATAATCTGCTTGGATTATTTGAATCTACTCTAATAATTGCTTGATCTTTCAAAAATCGTCAAAAAAGTGACCGAGAAGAAAAATAAAGAGTGCGTGCTACTCTAAACTTCAGTTTTGAGAAATAAAAAAAAATCGCGATGAGGTTGATCGGAGCGGAAGTTGTGGGTAAACTGTCACTCACGTGGCACTCGCAAGTGGAAATACCTCACATTACAACCTCGTCGGAGATCTCACACAAATAGTTGCAAAGTTCATGAAATTCTATCCCCGTGGGGAGCACGTGCGCACAACGTGGGCACACTCTGGATTGAAAGAGATTAGGCTTGGAATTGGTGAGATCTCTGGACAGAAGTGTCGGACGAGTTGCTGTTCCTACTCTCAGCGAACCTCCCAAGATCAATGCTCTCTATGGTCCTGTCGCGCAGATCATTCGAAGGAAAACGTCTGCAGGGAATCAAAGATGAACTCACATTCTTAATAAAGAGTGCAGCGAATCGAGCTGCATAATTTCTCCTTCCAATTTCCTTCACTACGTCTTTCAGAGAAAAATATGATGTTTTTCCTGATTCCTCGGGCAAACAGAAGCTATCGGGCAGCTAGCACATGCGACGGAGACGAACAGAAGCGTTGCTGGCGTAAGCTGCGGCAAATCGAAGATCAAAAAGAGGAAAATAACACATGTGAAGAAGAAGACTAGGTTTAAAGGCATCACCCCACGAATCTGAGGTGGTGCAGATTTCAGGTGGAGTATTCGTATACAGGATGGGAGACTACGGAGAGGGGGGTGATTCCGTCCATTTCTTCCTAATTGCCGTAAAAAACGGCCCGGAAGATGCGGCGCCGCACAAGACTGGCGCGCTCCAGTCGAACCTCCTGTACAAAATGGTGCGCCAAAACGAATGAAGCCGTATCTCCCGGGCCGTTTTTTACGGCAATTAGCAAGAAATGGACGGAATCACCTCCCTCTCCGTAGTCTCCCATCCCGTATACGAATACTCCACCTGAAATCTGCACCACCTCAGATTCGTGGGGTGATACCTTTAACTGGAGACTGTTTAGACTCAATCTTCTAACAATTTTCTAAGACCATAAGTGGAAAGTGAATTCAGGAAAACCTTCCATGTTTTCTAACACATGGAAAAAATAGGAAAGAAAAGTGCGCATACACAAAAACAACGACTTCGTAGCATGTAACAGCTAACAAAGAACAATTCATAAACATTTATCTATTTGTAAAGTCAGATAACAACAGTTTATCTGCTACCCGATCAAATATAGTGCCTAGGGAAGACAAAACCCGTAACTGCTTCCTCTGTACTTCCGTGGCAACATCAAAGTATGTTTTTTGTGCCTGAAGAAACGGCTCTTCACTGATAAAACAGAAATGATAGGCGATAGGCATAAATTATCCGAAAATGTAGCCTAATCATGGAAAGGGTATCGTCGAGTCGAAGTACATGACCTACCTTCAACATGTCCTGCAGAGACGTCTTCAAACACTGCTCGCCAATCTGACACGCGCTACAGCCCTGTCGTGGATTGTCCGGGGGAGTTGTCTGTAACATACGTCTTTATGTCTATACGTCTTTTTTTTGTGTTTTTTTTCAGTTGTGAAAAAAATGTGGTAAAAAATATAATGTAATCGTTGCTTTTTGCTATTTGGTTTTCCAAAATTACTATATGCTTATGTCGATTGTTTTTTTAAATTTTGTTTCAAGTTCCAGCTATTCGTTTAAATTCAGTAACTTCATCATATTACATTTCGAAGCAACAGAAGGTCCTACGATGATTTTCATGATTTTGTTCGACCCTCCTTCGTTCTTAATACAGCAGAAGGTGAAATTGATCTAATCAAACAAATAAATGTCGATCGCGACAGAATGAATATCACTATTCGAAATCCGCGCTTGTTATGCTCGTCGTTAGTTCTGCATCCGAGGTGTGAAGGATTTATACCAAGACAGTGGGGATTTTTCGTCACATGCAGATTGGACATGAGCTCGATGATGCGCAGTGCAATCGAAGACATATTACCGTAATTTTGGCCTAGTTACCAACGAAAGCACCGGCAGGTCTTCTCGGATTGGGCAAACAAGCCCCACCAGATGGTAGTTGCTCTTGAATTTTGCGAAGGAAGCAAAGAACCATGTAGTACTCCCTACGAAAGAACCGTTATTATATGAGCCGATGGATGTTCTTGTTTTTTTATTTGGTGGTGTAGTTGAGTACATTCGAATCCCCATTGAAAAAATCTATTTTCTCAAATTAACTTTAAAATAACCCGTCCATAGCGTTGGGTGCGAACATTTGAATTAAATGGGGCCCCCTAACCCATACAACGACAAAAAAATTCAAGCCAGTAATTGAGGAAAAAACGAGAGATATCTGCAAAACTGGAAAGTCTCACCTCTTGGGGGACAACAACGCAGCACTCCGGATGCGCAGCGATAGCACCGCGTTCGAAGTGCTCTCCTAGTCTTGTTCTTTTTGCCGGTGGCGGTGTGCACTGCAAAGACAGTAAAGTAGAGGAGAAGAATATGCAGGTGGTTAACGTACTTCGTGTGGGGACAGAGATTTGCGGAGAATGAACGTCCCCAGCTCTCTTT
Source organism: Necator americanus (assembly GCF_031761385.1). Taxonomy (NCBI): domain Eukaryota; kingdom Metazoa; phylum Nematoda; class Chromadorea; order Rhabditida; family Ancylostomatidae; genus Necator; species Necator americanus. The sequence goes on along the minus strand of NC_087373.1, from coordinate 18,198,336 downwards.
CCCTTACAGAGAACTTGTCCTCAGGCAGGCATCTGTTCACAATACTCTGAATGTACCGCGCAAAACCGTGAACGGAGAAGATGTCGGTCCTTAAGTAGAGGGAAGAGAATGGAGGACAAATGCAAGTATTTGTCAGACGTGGTACTCAGGATCACTGCAAGAGGCTTCCAGCAATTCTCTCAAACATTATATTTACTAAACTATAAATTATTCACCTAATTAGAAATTTTCAACGAGACCTAAACCCCCACATGGGCCTCATACGTTGCTTCTGAAGACGAACTCACTTCGCGTGCTGAGATACGATGTCATTGATGTACACTTGTTTCCTGCGAAACATCTCCTTCAGCTCGTCGACTGTTGGAGTGGTTTTGGTGATGCCGCGAATGAACTCGTACACGTCCTTCCATGCCCTTGCCTTTGTTTTCTCGTCGCAGGAATCGCTTAGAAGTGTGTCCTTTCGCGAAAGTACCTCAAAATACAGCTGTAAAAAAGACCAGTCAAGGAGCCGAAGCAGGAAGACAGAGCATGCAGAGGGGAGAAGTGTTGCTCGACTGCATGAAAGCTCCTTTGGATTGACGATGTTGGGATCTCCGTGTGCCGATATAGAGTTCGGGTTGTAGATTTGAGCATGACCCCAGTCAATTCTCTCCCAAATCGCCCTTAAAAACGGAGTGTAAATCGTCTCAGTTCCGTCGAGGTACGTAAGAACGCGCCATTCTTCCGCATTCTCCGGTTCCCTCAGCAGCATATCCATTCATTTTTTGTCGAAGGGACCTCACTGATTTCCGACCTCCTGCTCGTGTAAGTATAGGGGCTTTTGACGTACCTCGCAGGAACAAACACCGTTTTTCACCGTTTCAGGACCATTGGAGAGAATTGCGGGTGACCACACTCATACTCGTGATCTACGACCCAAACGCTATATTGTTTCACAGACCTCTTCCATATCCTACGAAAATTAAAGTGTCTTCAAAGTGTTCATTGATTCGATGATTATACACGGAACTCCTGGTCTGTATCATGTCAATCTCATTTGACTCCAGAATGACATGCGTTGAGGACACAGCTATACGATCGGTTTTGAGATTTCGCCAAACTGTGGTTGCCTCACCATTCTGAGCAGTTCATCTATCACGGTTTCAGATAAAACAATTCCACTCGAGGAAACCATTGCCCCGGATCGTTCTTGTCCGAAGAGAACAGAGACGTCCACATCGGAATCAGGGATTTCCGACTTCACCTCATTCCCTCGAGAAGCAGTTTCTCCTTCGTTCGAGCATTGCGTAGGTTCAAAAAGCGCTTCAGCACCCTAAAAACACTTGTAGGGTTTTCTTTTCAAAAGCACACATAGAAACAATCATATCATATTTCATGATCTTCAGACAAGTTCACTTGGGGCTTAGCTTACGTCTGATAGAGAGCCAGTCGTGTTAAAAGACCTAAGTGCATCGTTGCTTCCACACAATTGCAGCGTTGCGTCTCCGTTCGTCAGGCAACCCGTGGAGCTGCAAAATTTCATTGGCAAATCCGTTAGTTTGAATGACCTTGGCGACTCAAAAAACGACAACGATGAAAAAGGAAATGTAGCAAGAAGTAAAATGAGCTGTATTTAGGTACAAATACACCGCATCCGCGTGAATCCTCTCTTTCCTATCATCTTCTCCTCTTTTTCACCCACATGACTACCGTTGTCAGGAATTCCTAGTAGTTTTATCAACATAGGAGAAAGTTAGTTCTCCAGAAAACTTTGAAGGACTACATATGTCCATAGATATATCTATCTTAAGAAATGGATCAGGATCACTTTTCTCCCTTAACAGTGAGTGATTGGGTTGAACGTAAAAGAGACAAGAGGCTTAAAGGCATCACCTCACGAATCTAGGGTGGTACGGGTTTCAGGTGGGTTATGCCTGAACGGGGTCGTAGATTGTGGACAAGAGGATGATTCCGTCCATTTCTCCAAAATTGCCGTAAAAAACGGCCTAGAAGATGCGGCGCGTGCACAATGCCGGCGCGCTCCAGTAGAACTCGTAGAAAATAGCGCCCCGAAACGCTCGAAGCTGCATTCTCCGGGCCGTATTTTACGGCGATTAGGAAGAAATGAGCGGGATCCCACTCGTTTCTGCAATCTACGACTCCGTATAGTTTTTGACCATCGCAAATCCATATCACGTCAGATTCGTGGGGTGATGCCTTTAGGGTAAGTCCACTCTTTCAGTTACGAATTGCGCAGTTTACTCATTTGCACTATTCTTCCACTATTCCTCAAGGAAATCAAGGAAATGAGTGAATTTTAGAAGAAAGCATTAAAGTCCACCGTAGCGATGGGAGAGGGTTGTTGAAGCGAGGGTGAGTTTACTTCAGTTTAAAAACATTTTTTAACTTTATTTATCCACTTTATTTTATTTTTTTAAATAAAAAGTTTGAAATATTTTAATTTGTTTCGGGGTGTAAAGTGCAAAACCAATTACTTAAGGGATGATCCAATGTTGGTTAAAAACAGCGTATCACGAAATTGATTTGGTGTGAAGGCGTGATGGAAAACATAGAGTTCGGGATGCAGATTAAGAGTATGAGGGTTGCCCCGCTGAATTTCTACTAATACACCTTCTGCTACGTATTTCATCCAATAAGTCCAAATTTCGGAAATTATTTCTAGACGTTTCCTCAGAGAAACGCCCCAAAAGTTTTGGTCTCGGGAGGGCTCGAACCTGCAATCTTCGGATCCGAAGTCCAAAAGAACGAGGTTCCTACCAGATAAGTTGGGACGTGGAACGCGCTACGAATGTGCACGCGTCGCGTCCACGAGTGAGCGGTCGACGATCGGTAGGGTTTCCTCACCAGCGTCTTCGAGTAAGACCAACGAACGTGCTCCTGAGGAGGTCGGGCCGTGTGTAGAGAGCGCGTTCCCACCTTCGCAGGACGTTTTTTAGGGGAGAGAATTGAACGGGGTCACATTCATATTCGTCATTGACCTCGTCTTCCCCCCTCCCTCCCCCCGTCCCCCGAACCCTATGCTCTCATTCAGATCCACACTACGTCAATTTCATGATACGCTGGTTCTAATGCTCTTATTCCATCGCAGACCGTAAGAAAACACAGAAATTAAGCAGTGGATCGCAATGAATTAAGAACTTGATCAAGTTAACGTCGGCACACGTGAAATAGAATGCATGATTCTGAACCACTGCGATTACTGAACCTAATTTCACATTTCGGGATCTTTATTTTCTATCCTCCGCCATCACTTCCTCTATCAAAAACGAAGTTAACAAGTGAGCAGTACTGACCGGTACTACTTTGAATGACCGTTAAGCACCCAGACGATGTTTCACGGTCCAGTACCGGTCAGTATCTGGCGGTGCAATCAGCACTCACTTTAGTTTCACCGGGAATGTGTGGTTGACAACCTGAAGGTGAGCTTACAATTGACTTCACTAAACGAATTACTGGATGAGCTATTCATTTGAATAAATAACTGCGCATAGAATTACTACCAGCGATTAGTCATAAAATTATGCAGTCTCTCAAAATGAATGATAGTGATGAAAGTGACTACAGAAATGAAGAAAGTACTGTTGAGGAAGTTCCTCAAAAGTGAGAGACGGGGTAGTCATCCGACAAAAATCGGGGTAAAAACTCTGAACACTGAAGCGGTTTCATTTAGGAATTTGAAGGTCCGCTTAACTCGTCCACATGTTACAGAATGGGCAAAACAAAGACAGCATTTGCACAATACGCGGCAAATTTTCAGTGCTGAGCGCTCTTCAAGATGCAGTTTACAATAACGGCAGCGAAAACGCAAAATAGTGCTTACAAATTCAGGAATTTGATGTGCCCGAAGCGTCACTTTCTCCAAAACCAATTTTTCGAAGCAAAAGAATTGACGATATAAAATCTTGTATCGAGTCCACACGAATTTGGCGAATTGAAATTTAGGATTTTTTAAGGACGTTTCATCTCCTTTTATTCCGTTGGTGTCTCGTAGGGTTTCCTGATGCCCCGATCCTCAGACTCCTCGAACCTAATCTACTAATGGAAAAAACCCAACGAAAATTTCTCCCAAATCTGCCTTTACTTCCTTCACATAGACCTCTGACATGCAAAATGTGAATGAATTTTGTGTGTCGCGAAAGAACGGCCTGGAAGTACTGAGGAGGGAAGAGTGGATGAAGGAACACTATGTGTCGTACGATCAAAAATGCTGGTACTGGCGAACAAACCAGCGTTCGAATATTTCAGACTTTGCTATTCAAATATCGAAAAAGAGAGTGTTTAGGCTGTTTAGCATCTCGACGAAGAGACGCATATTCAGGAGGATCGTCTATTTGGAGCAAAGAAATTCTGTCTCTTGCCATCGCATCCATACCATCAGGTACGATTTATGGAGGAGAACAATAAAACAGCATGCGCACTTTACCTCGCCGTCTCATTTTGATTCAGGAAACTCATTTCTTCGTAAAACTGCCATTTTGAATTGTGGTCTTCGAACATTTTGTTCTCTCGACTGAACTGATCTCGTAGTTGCTTCATCTTCTTCTTCAGTTGCTGCACTAAAACTCGAAGAGACGGAGGATGTTCTCGAGCGAAAATTACAAACTGCATGCAATAAAAACGAAATCAGTGGGCACGGTCGCGCATCTCTGAACTGCGTGGGATCCAGAAACTAGCATTGAAAAAAGTCGTTTCTAGTCTATAACTAGCTCAACTTTTTAGCATCCGCCAGTGCGTGGCTGAGTGAGTTACTGTTAGCAAAAAGGGCAGATCCCCCCAACTCCCTAAATGCAAGAATCAACAGCTCACTAGAAACTGCAGAGATTTTGATGAGTGTGAACAAAAATTATAGAAAATAAATACGGCCCCAAAGGAGGCCTGCATATTTTTTATTCCATTTCTATCTTCAAGGTAAGGTCTCTACAAACCCTGCCAGTCAGTTCATGTCCGTATGAACACAGTGGAACAAAGCACCGGTTAATTTCGTCCGATACCTATTTATTTTGCAAACCACTGGTGTACTTATTTATACGTTGAAGATGACTATTTTATTTATGACTATACAATTGATTACTTATGATATATCATTTCTTACATCACAATTTATATTTTATTTGAAACCATTGTTATTATGCATATAAATTATCGATTTATTACAAATGATATATGTAGTATTACTATGTGATAGTACTCTTTATTATTTATTTATTTTCGACTGTGTTTTTATAACTTTGCTACCATAGCCGAGTCAATTATTTGGACCATATGTGATACGTCAAAGAATTCGAACACGAATATACGAATGTTCGATTTCTCACGAATGAACAGACCGTAGTAGGTGGTGTTCCAATTTCTCTCGTCTTTAAACTTGGTCACTCTTTGTATGGAATGAAATATAGATACAGTCGCCTTAAAAAGATCTGAAGTCATCTGGAGCTGCGTACACAATTCTGCCCCTGCTTTAGCTCGTTTTCACCCGACTGTACATTCCACGCTTGTTGCTGTGATGCAGAACTCTCGTTATTCTCTTAATCTGTCGCCTAGCGTTTCGACAGTTCAAAGACTTCTTCAAAAACTTAAAAATGTCTTTTACTAGCGATTCGGTCCATCAAATATCTCTTCCAACTAGTAAATCTTAAAGAGTCAGGGTATAATAAAAGTTCTAGTTCCTAACAAGTTGTTAGTCATGGTATCAGGGGATCCCATAAACCATGTGGTTCTACATCAGAACTGGCCACCGCTGTGCCATTGTAAAGGGAATAAATATTGGATAGGAAAGATTTTGCCAATATTAGCTTTCAAAACTTTTTAAAGTCACCCCACGAATCTGAGGTGGTACGGATTTCAGGTGGAGTATTCTTACACGGGATAGTAGATTAAGGAGAGGTGGTGATTCCGTCCACTTCTTCCTTATTACCGTAAAAAACGGTCCGGAAGATGCGGTGCGTACGCAAGGCTGGCGCGCTCCAATCGAACGCGTTGTAGAAAATAGGGCGTCGGAACGCTCGAAGCCGTATCTTCCGGGCCGTTTTTTACGGCAATTAGGAAGAAATGGACGGAATCACCCCCCTAATCCATAATCTAGTATCCCGTACACGAATAAAGTTAAAGTTTAAAGGATAAAGTTCCTGGCGTTACTGAATCCGTTTGGGATGCGCCCCCACGTTCACTTCAATTCAGAATCGTTTGAGGTTTATGAACGTGTATCTGGCCTATACAATGACTTGCGGTGGCTAGCCGATGTGTCAAGTCAGTCTCTTACCCTCCCAGACAAGTCTGGTACCAATTTATCGACCCCGGAGGGATGAAAGGCTTGGTGAGCACTAGGGCGGATTCGAACCTCCGATCGATTGTGCAAGAAGCGGAACCTCTAACCGCTACACTACACCCAACACCCAAAATCCCAACATCGTCAATTTCGTGGCATGTGTGCATCAAAAGTGCGTGCTAGCTGCTCGTGCTCTGTTGGTTAGTTCAAAGCTGCCTTTCAACGGCACTGCTCTTTTCTGTCTGCAAAAAGCGCACATGTTGTCTGAATCTCTGCTGTCATGATTAAACAGTTGTTTGTTGGTCTCTTGCCCGTGAATCGCAGCAAACTCAGTGTTTAGTTTTGAATGACTGGGTGGATGATCAGCGTATCCCTGCTCTTCTGGTGCGGTTTCAAACGCGATGGAGCCCTGTGCACCGAAAGCTGAAGTATCCCAAGCCTATCAAAATCTTCTGCATTTCTAAATCCGATGAAACCTCGCTTCAAGAAAAGTGTGGAATTTCAGAAATGTAGAATGTTGAGAAGAAGACTTTTGTGAACATTATGTTGGACGTAAACTACCGAATACAGAATCAGAGAAGAAAGGAAAATCTTCTTTTTTCACCTCATTAACTATTTCTACCGAACCCAAACAGCAGCATATTCTACCATAGTATCATCTTAGTGAGAATAATTTTAATCAGGAACAAAATCTCGCATCGTCATCAACAGCATCTCGGATTTCTGGCATCGTCTAGTACGAAAAGCTACACAATGCTTGCGAATGGCAGAATCCGATGGTGTGACAGCCACAAATGGATCACTCGCTCTTTCTGAAAACGGCTAAGAACAATAAGTGCGCCAAACTTCCTGCAAGGATGTTTTGATAATTGGCTTTGAGATGCCAGAAATCAGCAATATGTAGGTGAAGCAAGCATTTTTCGGTTTTATTTCTATGCATATTTGAATAATAGTATGAAATACAGCGTGCAAAAAGATTATGTTCATCTTCATTGTCTTCGGAAAACTTGGAAGATGATTCTGAAGAATAAAACAAAAGGATGATTTAACTAATGATAACACTGTTAAAGCCATCGCTTGCGACTTAAAAGCCCTCAAGACACATACTCTAAAACCGAAGCTACCTTGCCTAATTATCAAAGAAGAACCGAACTTTCTTCAAAGTTGCAGCGAGTGACGGCGCAGCGTCGTCCTATCTTTTATGTCACAAAATGGAAATTTCAGAACAACTCCCATCTCACTAAATTGCTCTCTGCGAGATCTATCTGAGAACGGGCGTAACGGGCTGAGAAGAGAAGGGAGTGGCGCCAACTATCCGTCAGAGGGCGATAGTTGCAGAGTGACGCAGCCTAAGGTTACACTCGAAAAGTGTTCAGTGCTCAAGTTTTCGCATTTCATCGGAACATCAATAAATCGCTGAAGGCAACCTTATAAAGTTGTTGGTTCATTACTTTTAACTCATCTAACTTTCGAAATCTTACTTTTAGCTTATTCTTTGTACTTTTTCTCTACTTCACGCTCCTTTTCGCTACCTTTAGAAATTATAAAGCTGCCTTTCCTCTGGATGGATCTTCTTGCTCTCACATAGCACCGACTTTTCATAATTTATCGTAGCAAAGAAGAGCATGGGACTTTCGGCAAGATTTTCTCTTTCGGCGACCACGCTGCACCGTTGGAAGGACAACATATCGCGGTCGTCGCATGTTTTTGTTTAGAAACCCTTAATGGTTAATCTTTTGCAAATATTTCGCAATGAAATCAAAGAGTGAGTAAAAACGATTCCCGGGGAAGATGAAGTGATTAATGTTGTCATTTATTGTTCTGACCGCTCCAATTCCAAAAATACGCATCACTTCTCTTTTTTGATCATTCATTAAGGCTTTCGTCGAAAAATTGACTAGAACTGTACTTCACGTGAAAACGAGCTGTCCAGCTGTAAGCAATAAATCCTAGATGGAGTGTGAATATCCGCCACATTGATAGAAGTGTTCGACTTCTTTTCAACTCCGCCTACACATCTCCACTGCTGGGAAGGAAATAGCACATGTAATATATGCCATATGTAATACATATATGATGCATATACAGTGGAAATATACGACATCCACATGTTCCCGTCCATCGCTGCGGCACCGATTGCCGGCCCTCACTGAGGTGCGAAAGTGGCCGCGCGCCGGAGACTCACAGAAAATGATGGATTCTTTCGAATTCTTTCGAAAACGATATCGTTCAACTCGAAATGCTTGACGAATTCGAATGCAGATTAAGGGGTGTAGTGCTGAAATACAAACCTGCATAAAAAGTGGTCCAAATTTCCGTTTTTCTTTCTATAGATGGAAGAGCGATGCTATAAGAGAGCAAGAAATCCACCCAGAGGAAAAACAGCTGCATAAACTGCAGTACATTATGTGTTCGAAAATGCTATTTATGCTTATTTTCATTCGATATGATGAACTCTGAGATTAACGCAAAACCAGAGAAGAAATGAAAGGAAAAGGACGAGGAAAGGGAGCATTTTTAAAGTTTGCCTTACTCTGAAGTACAAACGAAGTTCATTCGTCCATATACAACAAAAATTCCAAAAAAAATCAGGTATGGTTTTGCACAATCGCTATTTTATCGCCGGTTTTGATGAACTGCCTTCTTGCAACAAAGGTTCAAAGTAAAGACACACAACAATTCAACACAACAATCAAAATCGCACGAACGAGTAAACAGTAATAAAACAATAATTTTAACTCATTTCATTTCAATTCATCCATTCACAAGGCCTATTCAAGCCTTCCAAGCAACATCAGATGTTCGACCAAGACGCGAAGAACTCTTCATAGCAATCATCATCACCCTCTGCTGTCGGTCGCTCCAAATTCGCTTCCACCCTTACAACATCATCGTTCCGGACATTTTGATATCTGCTAAGTTTCTCCCAAATACCAAAAAATCTAAGATGCTCTAAATAACTGGTATTGAATAACTAAAGACAATCCTTTACGTGATGTTTTAGAAATGGCTCCGTACTCTTGTTGTGCTTGTGTTTTTCGTAAAAAAAAACAGAAGCAAGCGAGCCTTTGCTTCTGTTTTTTTTAACGAGAAACAGAAGCAAAGGCTCGCTCTGAAGAAAGTGTTTTCCGACTCAGCTAAATAGGTCAGCCAGCAATTATCTCGGAGGCGCCGTCGCGAAAAACTTCGACGTCAAAATGTAGGCAAAATAGGTAAGAAAAAGTAGGAAAATGTCGCATACGGTGAATGGATTCCATTCAAATACGTAAAGTCACAGGAATTAAATTAGCTCTCGCCCATATAAATGGTTCGTGCGAAGAGAACCTCTGCTTTTTTTTTGCAGACTCCGATCACGACGGAAGAGACGAGGGGATTTGTAAAAGAAGGAGCAAAATTAAATGAAAAGAAATAAAAGAAACAAGAAAGCAAGAGGATAAGAGAGTAGGCATAAAAAGCAGCTTCGAAGACTGCGAGGAACTCCACTACGATCAAATGAAGTTGATTCTTCTTCAAAAGTAAGAAAAAAAAAGACATCAGTAGACGGAATTCCCTTCTGTGAATTCGCCGCATTTGTTGAAAGACGCCAAGGTTTTATTGCCAAGCAGTTTGTTCATAGATTAGTTAGATCTTTGCTGTCTTTGCTACTCTACCAGTGGATACGTACTTTTCATTCCAGGCTTTTATGAGTAATTAGAGACGAAGGGTTTTTGGGGCCAATTCCACTTCAACTTCAAACATGTATAATTCTAAACGGCACTGTACAGTCCGTTGAGTACCCTAGACAATCATTATAAAACGGAACAGCACCGGAATGATTGGGTTGATTGGGCGGTCCTAAAGGCATCACCCCATGAAACTGGGGTGGTGCGGGTTTCAGGTGGGTTATGCTTATACGGGACCGAGATTGTGGGAAAGAGAGTGATTCCATCCATTCTTTCCAAATCGGCGTACGAGGTTGGCGCGCTCCAGTAGAACTCGTTGTGGGAAATAGCGTAACGCTCGAAGCCATCTTCCGGGGCGTATTTTACGGCGATTAGGAAGAAATGAGCGTGATCCCACCCGTTGCTGCAATCTACGACCCCGTGTAGTCTTTGACGATCGGAAATCCATATCACGTCAGATTCATGGGGTGATGCGTTTAAACTGTTGCTAGGTGAGCTGAAAAAAACTACAACGATAGATACTTCAAAAGTACCGTAAAGGTATTCAAGTAGATTGCTTTTCTTTAAAGGAGTCGTACATCCTGCAGATATGAGAAATACTACCCTACAGGAATGATGAAGTTTTGTAAGTATTGCTTTACCACCGCCGTTTTCAGAATATTGTTCCTCATTCGCGTGAGTTCGTGGCAATTCCCCTATTTCTAATGTTAAAGTGAGCGTCATCTTTGGATAACCTTTTTTCTTTTTTCAAGGGACAAAAAAGCCACTGACAATTACATCCAAAGGAAAGCCTTAAAGTTGAAAATATGCTCGTTTTTATGCTGTTAGTTTATGATTTCATGCTATTGGGAATGGAAAATAGAAATCACGATGCCCTTTGACATTTTTTTTTACATTAAAAGGCAACATAATTAAAGCCTCCTAAAAACGAGGTTTTGAAATGAGAACCCGAAGAAACCATGTGGGTTTTAAATTCCAATGCTGAAAAAATCATAGAAATGGTTAACACTTGATCCCATCTCACCTAACGAATGACTTCTATAGATACAAGGGCCCAGTCGGCAAAAAGAGCCAGCATTCATTATGTGGAGAAAAGAGAACTAGTCGCGCACATTACTGCACGGACAATGGAACATGAATGAGAAGAATGGATGGAGATGATGAGTCGGTCATCCCATGCATACTGCGGTACTCATTAATCCTCTTATTTTTTCCAACTAAGAAAAACGAAACTTCCTAAGCCAAAATATAATCCTTCATTTTTTACAAAACGTTACCATCCTAACGGCAGTTCTTCAACGCCTCACTTCCAAAACTCATCTCGAACTTCAACCCATGCAATTCAAAAAAACCGACTCATCTACAGGATGACCCAACAACAACGACCCCTCACTCGGGCATGCAGTCCCACATACTCACTCTCGAATTTGTATCCCATGGCGCTCATGCGTTGCTGGATCCTCTGCCAAGCTTCCGCCATACTGTGTCGTCGTTCGGCATCGGATCGATACACCACGTTCTGGTTCCAAATGTTCGGCTCATCGCGGAAGCAGTGGATTAGCGTCACCTTGGTTCTAGCATCCCACTCCTCGGCGGAACTCATACCTAAGCACATAATTTAAGGCGATATGCAGCCAGAGCAGTGGAGCAGGGAAAATGAGGAGTGGATGAGGAAACGGGCCTGGAGTTTTAGGCCCAAAATCCGGGAAAAGAAGTGAGCGAGCAACAACTGAACTAGCCCATGCACCACGATTTGTAGCGGTCGATACACACTCGTAGCTTGGCGTCTCCGCTGTCGGCGCGGTGTCTGCGTGTTGTTTTGACACTCTGCCGTCCCGTGCGCCATTACGCCACAAAGCATTCCTGGACGGCCACAACGCCGTTCAGACCCTGTAGGACGCGCTTTCGGTGGATCCACGTGTTGGCATTTGCAGCAGGCCGAGTTCATTAATCACCGGCTCACGTGTGCATCTAGTGTCAGTATTGTCGAAATAGGAAGGAGTAGAACTGTCACTAGTAGAAGAACAACGTTTCTGCTACCCTCTTTCTGGACTAATTTCCGGAAGAAGCATTGCTCTTCGGCAATCGATCTTTTATCCTCTCAGCGCGCTCTCACAAATACCTCGTAACCATCCTTAAAGGCATCACCCCACGAATCTGAGGTGGTGCAGATTTCAGGTGGAGTATTCGTATACGGGATGGGAGACTATGGAGAAGGGTATGACTCCGTCCATTTCTTCCTAATTGCCGTAAAAAACGGCCCGGAAGATGCGGCGCCGCACAAGGCTGGCGCGCTCCAGTCGAACTCCCTGTAGAAAATGGTGCGCCAAAACGCCTGAAGACGTATCTTCTGGGCCGTTTTTTACGGCAATTAGGAAGAAATGGACGGAGTCATCCCCTTCTCCACAGTCTCCCATCCCGTTAACGAATACTCCACCTGAAATCTGCACCCCCTCAGATTCGTGGGGTGATGCCTTTAATTCTCATAGGACTGACGGGAAACCCCCAACAGAGCTCTCGAAATCGAATCCTCTTTTACCTGTATATGGTGCCTCTCTCGGGAAGCTGACGTCTGGCGAACACTCTTTCGCTTTAGCCAGCAGTGCAAGCGTTACGAACAACTTTCAACGACCTTCCGAAAAAAGCGAGGGATTTTGCAGAACTGCAGAAACAGCAGACGATCGCCTCCTTCCATTCTCTCTAAAATCTAACATTTTCTTTCCTGGTAAAGTTCTCTCTCCGAATTCCCTTCAAAAAAAGTTGAAAGGTTGATAAATTAGAAGACATCTGTCTTTATCTAAATATATCTAAATAAAATCTTTATCCGAGTCGGACTAGTTGTGTAATCTGCTGCTCACTCTTAGGTTGATGAAAACAGCTTTCAGAAAGATTTCTTGTATGAAGACGTGTATGCAGCAATCAGCAGAACCTACATTCTGCTGCCCACATCCGAAAAATGAAAATACCTTCTCACTTCTTCAAAACAAGATTTAGACAAATTTTTAGTGTGAGGTGCTCAGAGCGGTCTTGGGCCTCTTCATACCAGTCGTTCTTTGAGTGCAGAACAAAAAAATCTACCCGTATGCAAGCTCTCACAAGAAATGCACAGTAGTCCTACCACCTTCCTTCCTTCAATTCAACATTCGATTTGCTGTAGTTTTCAAAACCAACGCAAAATAGTAACACGTCATGCGTCCTGTGCTGTATTTAACGAGGAAGAATGACCTGATTCCTGGTGTAATATGGTGTGCGCGGGCGCGTGAGAAGCGATCTTCGATTGCTCGAACGTGAATCCGTGCTTATCGTTTGCGGAGTGGTAGTGTTTGGTTTTCAAACGAGGTTGAACGAGGGTCTTACCTTCCACTGTGCCGGTCCGTTAGTAACAAAGTGCCCCTGTTTGCAACAAGACTTCTTTGTGTTTGTGTAGATACATAGGGGCAACCTCGGTTTCTGTCGATACATTTCGGTGTCCGCTTTCTGTTAATGATTAAGACCGTGCTAAAAACAATAAGCTAACTTCGTAAAGAGGACCAATGTTGTGGGCTCGTTCGATTTGGTGTCGTCAGGGAATAGTGAGAGTATCCAAAACCGTCAAGAACAGTTGTGTAGAACTTGTGCCGGTGCTATCGTTGTCGCCGTAAGACTGGCAGAACAACGAAGACGGCCACGCCGAAACATTAGTACTATCAAAGAGTTAAGAACCTTGGGTTTTCTTTTACATGTACTGCCCACGAGTTGCAGAACGCAGCGTATCAGGAAATTGACGTGGTATGCTACGTAGAGTTTGGAACGTAGTTTCCCAAACCCAGCGTAGCTCCGCTCATCTTTCCCGCCGTCATAAATAAACATCGTAAAGGACGGAGTTCTTTCCTACGGAGTCAATAGCAACGCACCATCTTTGTGTACGCGCCGCGTCCACGAGGTTGAGGATCAATGAGATCTCCTCATCAGCCTATCCAACACCAATCAATACGCTGCTGAAGGAACCGGAGCGTGTACGTGTAAGGGTACGCGTTCTGACGTACCTCGTAAGAACCAAAGCGGTTCCCACGTCGTTTCTTAGGACCACCAGAGACAAAGGAGTGCGACCACGCCTGTTCACATAAACTACAATCTGAAAATTACGTTTTCTCAGGTGTTTCCGCACCGTGTCGATTTTGCGATACGCTGCTATTAAGCCAAAAATAAATCGAGTGCAAAAAACTTGAGAAATTGTCTGGTGCTACTCATGGAGCTGGAATGTTAACCTTGTCTTTGTTTTTGTGGTCCCAGGTACCTTCTCAACCCTTTTTATCAAAACAATGTTTGTTGAAAAAGTGCACAAACAAGCCCACAGTTGCACAAACAGCTGCACGTTGTGTGTATACGGTCTGATGAAGTATACCAACCTTTATCAGCATGGTGGCTGTGTTCGTTCGTTTCCAGCCGAACAAAAGATCAGGAAAAAAAGGGAAGAGGTTTTTCGAATATTATTAATAGCACTTTGCGGTAGCTTCAAGACATCCCATCAAAGTTGAATGATTTTTGTTTTTGAAGACAATTATATTGACCAATGAGGTAGACCCATTGTCAAGAAAGAAATCCTGGAAAAATTGACAGGAGAAGGTCTGCAAGGAAAACTGCAGAAACTTCCATTATCGTGAACGTTTCAGAAAAAAGATAAAGCAATACGTTTATCATCGGATAAAAACATAAAATTCTTCTTGGGTAGGTGGTAACACGAAGAGCGGAGATGGCTCACAAACAATCCTTCAACGGAATTGAGAGTAGGTTTAAAGAACAAGTCCTTGTATTTCTACGAATATCTCGAGTGCTTACTTTTCAAATGTTTTTCCCGCCATTTGGCTCCGGCTTTCTTCGGCTTACCATTATTTATTAGCTGGGGCACAACGTCTACTGAGAATTCATTGTCGTTAGGCTTTTCCTCTTCTTAGGATCTGGAAACTTCATTTGGAACAGTTAGAAAAAGCTTTTCTATCCTTCATATTCCGACTTCCTTCCACGGGAACAGGATTCTTCCAGCCACTCTCAGTCTCGACAGTGAAACAATCTGCTTAGTTCATGCGAGAAGTAGTGCGAACTTCATTTCCTCTGAGGAAGGACATCCAGATACCGCTTCATAAGGGGGGCTCATGAACACCTTTTTGTTCTATGAAGCTAGGAACAAACATGTACACGATGAAAGTTACAGCTTTAGTCGACGACAAATTTCTTCAACCGAGTGAATGCGTCACGGCCGCACAGTTGAGGACACTTGACCCAAACTAGCGTATGGAGTGTAACTCTACCTAAGATTTCTAATTGACGTGCTCTGATGAGTTAATCACAAATATAGTCGGGTCAAAACACCGAGGTGGGACCAACGCGAACTGCAGCGGTGAGTGGTGCGAGACAGGGACCACACAATCCTAGGCGCTGCGGTCCACCGCGTCGCATCGAGTCCAGCGACCTACGCAATTGCGCTGAGCTTCAGGTCGTTTTGACCCGACTATATGTCGTGTCGTTACAGTTGTACGGTATAAACGTTCACCGCATTGTTTGAAGGAGAGATTCATTATCATTGTTTTGGCTTCACGCTGGTATCTCCAGTTAGTGTTTACAGCAACATCGACGTAAGCGCTAGCTATGTGCGCGTATGTTCACTATCGTTTAGTGCAAATATCTTATCAGCAAGTTCCCGGGCTGCTCACCTTCCCGGCTTGGTCGTTAGACCTACGCGTCTCTTCAAATTGGCTTTTTGTTCTTTTGGAAAAAGTTCAACTTTACTTATAATCACAACGAGTTGAAGGCATGTTTCTTGCATTCCCCATTCTCCTGTTGGGGATCGCGAATGCCAGGAAATTTCTCGATCCAGTAATGCTCCATCAGGATTACTCCCGAGCTGCAGCACCGCCATGGACCGTGATGTGGTTTACCACCAAACTGGACCACTTCACATATTCCGACACCCGAACTTTTAAGATGAAGTACGTGACTGCACAGTTGTGCGCTTACCTTATTTTTCCCTAGAATGAAGCCTCCCAACCATATTCGTGAGTTACAGATCTGGGAGGTCCTTTTTTGAAGGCAATTATTTGGTGTAGAGAGTAGAATAGTAATTTTAACTAATTAAACCGAAATTAGTAAATTATTAATTCACCAGAACTGTTCTTAACAAACCTAGGAATGGAAAACCTACCACTACAACAAGAATAGAAAATAAGTACGAATTTTCGAACCACTACCCTGAGAAATGCTGAGATGAGCTGCAGAATTTCTTTGATGTAGGTGTTTGTAGTGAGGGATTCGACGATCTCGAGTTAGAAGTACCATAAGCACGCATGAGATCGCCCGAGGGCGTAAAACTAAACGAAACTTTACGGCGATTATCAGAACAGCTCTGCTGAGGAGACATATCTCGAACTCGGGAGAAACACTCCCTTCTTCCTCGAATTATTTTTCCAAAGAATAGTTCACGACTCATTTTTGACCCGCCTTCGTGGTCCTATCCGTAACTATTTGATTTCAATTGTGTGTTGTGTATGCCAGGGAGATGTAAGAGATTCGTAGAGGGTGGTTTTATTAAACCCCTCACCTTCGGACCCTTTCGTCGTCTTCAAGGACCTAAATAGAGATCCACTTCAGATCCTAAGTTAATTTTTCAATACTGCGCGATGGAGGTGACGAAAACAGAGCCATCAAAATGCTGAGGAGTCGGACACTCAGAAATTTTACTTTCCTTCGTTAAATTTCCTCACTTATATAAAACTGGGGAAGAACTCGTCTGTATACACAGAAATCAGCCCATTAGTTTGATAAATCGCTCACACAGCTTTGGAGAGAAGGGATGGTCGGTTTTTTTGCGAATGTTTCGCTTCCGCTCGATGCAAATATATATGTATAAATGCAAAGTTTCGGGTTTTTAAGTATTGCAGCGAAGAATAAATCTTGGGAACTTTCGACGTAAAAAACGTACATAGAAATCGAATATGTTTCCAAAATAATGCATGTATATAATTCGATAGAGAATTTCTCACTCTACAGGATAGTGGCATTTTGACTTCTTTGCTTCATTAGTTTTCGTTTCTTTAAAGGCATCACCCCACGAATCTGAGGTGGTGCAGATTTCAGGTGGAGTATTCGTATACGGGATGGAAGACTATGGAGAGGGGGGTGATTCCGTCCATTTCTTCCTAATTGCCGTAAAAAACGGCCCGGAAGATGCGGCGCCGCACAAGGCTGGCGCGCTCCAGTCGAACTCCCTGTAGAAAATAGTGCGCCAGAACGCCTGAAGCCGTGTCTTCCGGGCCGTTTTTTACGGCACCTAGGAAGAAATGGACGGAATCACTCTGTTCCCCATAATCTACTATGCCGTGTACGAATACTCCACCTGAAATCCGTACCACCTCGTATTTGTGGGTGATGTCTTTAAATCATTGAAGTGGAAAGCAAAGTGGACAAAAAACGCAGGATTGTCGATACCATTTCCTGTTTGTACTTAATCGAAAGAATAAGGCCGCTGAAACTGAGATTCAATGAAGTTGAAGAAATCAGTGTATCTTCTAAAGTGGGAAAGTCTCTATCGAAAAATATACAACATTTTGGAAACGTAGTATGGTCAAAACCACATGAGGCGCGGTGCAGCTGCGTAAGCGAATTGTTCGAAGCGGTGCAGTGGAGCGAAGCTGTAGGGACCGCGTGAGGACCCCTGCTACCACCGTTCATTGCTGCATTTCGGGATGGTCCCACCTCGATCCCAAGCGCTTTCTCAACCCCGCCGCTTCGACCGCAGCCGCCAACTGCACCGTGATTCGTGCCATTTTGATCCTACTATGCCTCAGATTTCTGTGTGCATTTTTTTTCGGGGAAAACGCTCCTGACGTACTCCTTATTCCTCAACTTAATATGTCACCCAACTACTCTGATGTTGGAAGAATATCTTTAGTAGCACGGATACAACACAATTACCGTAACAGCAGATATGACGTGTTTCCTGCAGGTGGCTCGTGAATAATACCAACTACAAGTCAGGAGGACCTATATTCTTCTACACGGGAAACGAAGGGGACATCGAAGGTTTCGCTACAGCCACAGTAAGCTTCCCTGAAGTTGACTCTAAACACTCACGTATGTTTACTGCAACAAAAATTAAGGGGATTATGTGGGACCTCGCGCCAAAATTCAACGCAGCAATTGTTTTCGCGGAGCACCGATTCTATGGTGAGAGCCTTCCATTTGGGAACCAATCGTATTCGGTGAGTCACAGCCCGAACTGCACGGGCAGGTGTTGTACAAGAATCGTCTGCGATCTTAGGCTCTTTCCCCTGAAGGATTATGAACGTTCTGTACATTTTACGTGGATTACATGTGCCGGATAAAAATATAGTTCTTTCAATGAAAGTCTATTCCCAGGCAAAAACCGCGGGCAAGATTACCTGCAAACGTTCTCAACAGAATTGAGATTCACGGGCAATATCTCACTTCTAATATTTTTGTTGCAGAGCATCGACAACATGGGATATCTGACGTCGGAGCAGGCTCTCGCTGACTTTGCTGCTCTGCTTTTCACTCTGAAGGTCTGTGAGATTCCCACATCACCTTACGGGTGCTTACGTTACTAAAGTGTTCAGACTCCCAATAACACCTTAAATGTGTCTTATCCTGAAAGTGCACCAGTGATTTCATTCGGTGGTTCTTACGGTGGGATGTTATCAGCCTGGTTCCGAGTCAAATATCCACACGTTGTTGCTGGGTGAGCGACACAAAGGCAGTTTGAGAGAGGATCCACTAAAGACAACGCAGCAGCACACATTTTCAGAGCATGGGCAGCTTCAGCTCCGTTGATCTATTTCAAAGGAGGTGGAGTTGATCAGGGCGCATTCGATAAGGTTACGACAAAGACTTTCGTGGACGCTGGAACCAACAGATTTGTTGTGGCCAACAGCTGGAACGCCATTCTCAACCTTTCTTCAACTGGTACAATTTCACAGATTTGCTGAATCCATTGTTCCCCTCGTCGAGGCAATATCGCGACGGGAGTTCTTTGTCTGAAGTGTAGAAGTTCGACCTTCCTATAATCTTAGCACAATTACTGCAGCTCATCGATAACTGTGAAGCAAGAGCCAATCATCTTTGTCTTTTCTAAACATTATTCTGGAATACATTTGTTTTGCACTTTTCCCTTTCATATTTACTTGGCGCTGTCTTTAGACAATCTTTAAATAAGTGCTATCTTTAGACCTTCCGCGCAAGGTCGCCAGCGCCCTTAACGTACCACCAATTCCTATTCTTATCGGCTTTGATTGTCATAATGTTCCGATCGCTCCTAAAGCAGTTACGTGATGATGTCAGCATTTCATCGCTCTTCTCTCTTTCCCTCTGCAGCGTTGGTGATGGAGTTGGCACTGCCGCACTGTAATAATTACAGTAGTTCTCAGACCAAAGTTCCGTTGGAAGTTTTTGAGATATTTTGACTGGAACAAAGCATAGTATGGCTCACTTTTGCTTAGTGCACAAACGTAAATCCTCGAAACTTCGATGGGTGGGATAGATAAGAACTGTGCGTTCGACCTTAATGCAATAATGACTCCGTTCGATAACTATTTTACGCCCTGTTATCAGCATGGGTTTCTCCAATGCCAGCACAACAGCTCCCTTTGGTGGTTTCAAGTTAAGAAATGGGTCAAATTTCAAACTATAAATTCATGGACGTGAACTTCCGCGCGTCTTCCCAGCTCCAAGAGAATCGAAGGTATTATACCAGCAGAGCTCCTCTTTAATTCTAAAAGAGGTCGTGCGCAGGAAATTCCGCAGTAGAAACGCAGTGTTTGCAAAGGTGACGTGCCACTGCTCTGCTGATCAGCTGT
>NC_087373.1:16092564-16100564 GCF_031761385.1 Necator americanus | reverse complement strand
AGAGTAGTCATGTAAACGTTTATATGCATTTGCACGTATAGGAGGTGCAAAAGTGGACAAGCAGTTCACGAGTCCCCCATGTAAGGAATTGATGTTTGCGCACCAGTGGGACGATTTCAAGGACGGGTATACGGAACAACGCTTCAACGTACCCAATTCTCTGCAGACTTCCCAAGGTTCTTTCTTTCTCTTTCATTCATTCATTCATTCATTCATTCATTCATTCATTCATTCATTCTTTCTTTCTTTCTTTCTTTCTTTCTTTCTTTCTTTCTTTCTTTCTTTCTTTCTTTCTTTCTTTCTTTCTTTCTTCTCTCTCTCTCTCTCTCTCTCTCTCTCTCTCTCTCTGATCGTGTCCACTCTACCGAAATGTGTCCTGCTCATATGGACGTGCGCCTGTGTGTTTTGTTTTGTTTGGATATGTGTGTATGTATGTATATATGAATGTTTATAAATGTATATGCATCTATACAAATATATACGTATTAAATTCTGTCTTTTTTTCCGCTTGGATGGAGCACGCTGATAACGAATTGAAATTTTGGAGGAAATTACGTGCTCAAGATCATCCACTATTCCAACGGTATAGGGAATACCTGGAGTCGATTATGGTGAGTACCGCATAGTTATGTAGTTACGCGGATCGCCTCACATCTTTATTTTTTACACATTATTTTTTATACATATCCATATACGTAATTGACGGTAATAAGTGTGATAGTGACTTCGTGAACGTAGATAATACCTGTGGACGGAGGATCAAGCATGGAGATTGAGAATAAGGGACGTGCAACATACGTGTCTTATTTGTGCCGCTTCATGTTAGTTGCGATGCGATCAAGACGAAGGTATGCTCTTCGGTTTAACTATTTGCTTGATGGATGAATGTAGCTGACAGTATTCTCTTTTTAGACTTGGTCGAATCGTCACGATGGACGATGCGATCTTTTCGTCCGGTATACTGCTATCGTTCTTCGAAACAATACAAAAAGCCAAGGTCCCAGTAACAACCAGGAAGGGGTTTATTAAAGCGTTAAGCACATGGTACCACTTTTTGCTGCTTGTCCTCAATACTGGTAAGCAGTAGGATTTCCGCGGCACAACTGAGACAAGTGGATGGCAACTGTTCTTAGTTCGATTTCGTTTCAGGTATGGGACAGCAACGTTTGGCTGAAGTGGAGCAGGCAAGATATCGTGTGAAAGATATTTTGGATAGGATGAAAGGAGAGGAAAAAATCCAAGTTTCTTTTCGTGGAGTGTTGCCAAGAAGACAACGAAAAGTACTGAGCAGTAGTGCTCTGCGACACGTATGTGCGTAGTCGGATATCACAGAATTTTTAGGCAGAGACGTTGTACTGTGTAGTTCGCATGATCGTAACTCACAACCGAGTGCTCAATGCGATGAGGGAGATATACAGCGAATTCGCCGACACTCATAACCTAGAGCGAAGAGAATACAACTATTTTATGGGGTGCGTAGAAATTACAAGCTGTAGTACAGCGCTAAGATGATGTAGACACCACAGTTTTCACTACTATCGGATCGAGTCGAACTTTTTTAGAGCTCTTATGGCGTACATTGTGCACTGCAATACTGCGAGGAACGAGTGCATCTACAAGATGATGTACGGCTCTATATATCCTCCGTCCGACCGTGAGCCGTCAGAAACTGGGCTTCAGAAGAAATCGATAACGAGAAGAGATGGTGTAATGGAAGATTATTGGGTGGGTTGTTTACAAAAGTTTGCCAGTGGTATGTCATATTAGGTGGTTGCGGTGGTACCGTAGCGAAACGTATGCTATCTTCTATAGGTTGGCGTGTACGGGAAAGGAAAGACAGCGGAAAGAATACGCGAAGAAAGCACCTATCGAGGGAATTTTTTCGTCATCGATGAGGTGTCGCGGTTGTTGGTTGAAATGTACACCAGAATGCGTGAATGGTATGTATGTATGTATGTATGTTTGTGTGTATGTGTATGTGTGTGTGTGTGTTTGTGCGTACAGCGCACGGTTCTTTACTCGCTTCACTTGTTAGCTCGTTTTCAGGGTAGCTGAACGTAATGAAATCCGTCTAGCAAGTATTAAACAACCCGATTCACCGTTCTTCCTTAGTTGGTTCGGTCGAGCAGTGTCGCGATCGATGGTCCCAAGACTAATGAGGAGATTTTTTACAAATTCTGGTTGTGATAGCCTAAATATCTCCTGTAACACGGTAAGTAGTTGCGCATTTCGAAAATCGAAAAAAATATGGCACGATAATGATGAGTATGTTGAAAATTTTTACGCTTACAGTCAAGACATCAGACAGCCAGGTTGCAATACGAACGATACTTGGAGAAATCGTATCGAAATCAACAAATGCCAGGTGTAGATACGGAATGTGCTATTCTAGCAGGCATGTACAGTTTTTAGCAACCGTAGCTGTGGCCTTTTTGAAGGATACGCCATTGAAGGTCACAAACCGTTAACTCAACTACTGAACTATAACGATAGCTACATCTCTGCCTGTGCGATAGCTTACAGTCGCCTAAAGAAGTATGCGGATCGTGAAGCAAGGAAAAATGCGGATATCATCGAAAGAGTGAGGTCAATGGTGAAGATCGTGAAGTATGTGCTTTTATGCGTTTGTATGTGCATATCATCGCAGCAGCATTACATCACATAGATCGCCATTTTCAGCTTGAAGGAAGAGTTGACGCGTGAACAGGAAGAAGCTGAAATAGGCGAGGATCTAGAAACACCTGAAAGTGTGGCGGCGGCAACGGCAGCAGCAGTAACAGACGACGGCGAAACAACGTCACTGTCTTCAGCCGAGGGAAGTGATTATGAAGCAACAGCTGTATCTGCAAGAGGTATGTGATAGGCGTCGGATCTCATCGGCGGTATTGCACTGTATGCAACACATGATGTGGTGCTGATGGCCGTGTACAACAGGTTACGTAGTATGTCTTTATTTATGTGTATTTATGTGTTTAGAACACACTCGCAGCACATCACCACAATTGTTGAGAAGATCTGCGCGACAACAGAAGCGAATGCGAAAAGGTGAGGTTGAGGCAGTGCTCATTACATTTTTATGTGTAATAATTGTAAGAATTCTATGAATGTATAAATATATTACACCAACACCACCACTATCATGTTATTATTATAGATCCATACACGTTTGAAGTTGAAACGGAAGGAGTAGGAGAAGCAGGAGCACTTGAGAGAAGCAGCTCTTCATCCACTGCTTCCTCTTCACCATTGGTGCGACGAAGAAAATATCCACCAGTGAAAGGGGAAAGTAGTAGCAGCGCGCAGCTATCCGCCGGCGGTGATTACAGGATCGATGAGGAACCAGTATCAATGCTTGTGGATCCAGACGAACTGGCGTTCGAAAGTGTGGAGCCCAGTGCAGCCGAGCTCGGCGAGGACGCAGCTCGACGAGATCAGTTAAGAAAGACGTGTAGGAGGACGGACACCGAGTTTGTTGCAGAGAAGCCGGTTAAACGTATAGGTAAATGATCAAATTATTTATTGAGAATAGAGTTCATTTACCATTGAGTTTCTGTGTAGACATAGACGTATATAGCTCATCCGCTAACACACAACAAATAAGATTCTCTTTAGTAATCGACGACGAAGACGACGAGGAGGACGACGACGATGAGAAAGAGGAGTATGAAACCGGGACTGATAGCCGAGTCACTGACGATCGTCGAACATTTGCTTCGCCTTCCTCACTGCTGCCATCACCACCCGAAGTCGGACCTGTGAAATCCGACGATGGTGGCGACGGCAGCGGCAGCAATGGCGGTGATGACAGTGGTGATAGCAGCAACTCGACATCCGATAGACTTGTAATTGTCGATGAGCCAGCAAAAGGAACAGCGCCACCAACATCATCAACGCCACAATCATTAGCCATAACAGCAGCGGCGGCGAACTCACAACTCACTGAGTCCACACAACGTGAGAACATTTACTGAAATACACGCTCTCTCAACTGTAGTAACAATTCACTAAACTATTGATCACTTAAACATATGCATATATGTGTGTAGGCGAAATTCAGTTTAGGGCAAGAAATGGTAGACGTTGTTACCGTGCGGTTGCAGCAATTAAACGCTACTGAATACACGGGCGGTCTAACGTCGTTCTCAACGGATTTCGAACGAAGGGATTTCTTGCGACGAAGGCAGCAAGTACCAATACAGGCTCGTTTATTCACTAACGTATTTCTCGCTGTGCAACAGAAGCAGAGTCGTCGTGTTTAGGACTTTCCATGGGTAGAAATAAGAGAAATTCCTAGTATTGGTGGAAGAGGAGTGTTCGCCAAAGTCCCAATCCCAAAGGATTCCGTTGTCTGTGACTACCGGTACGTTAAGGTAGTGGTCTTCGTCATGGTCGTTTTAGTTTGCTCATCCATCTTCTTTTAAAGTGGACTGGTGAAAAATTTAAAAGAAGTCGACGAGATGCTTACGACATTGACAACCGAGCGACGGAAATATGTAGAGGCGTATTTAGTGCAATATACAGGCAGGTGATTTTGTTCAGCTGGCCAGTATATATATATATATATATATATATATATATATATATATATATATACGTATATATATATTATTCAGTATATATATATACTGACTTAAATAAATATGAATAAATGAATTTATATATATATATATATATATATATATATATATATATATGTTATATATATAGTGGTTTCAGTTCGTGAATCTGGAAAAATGTACCAGCACGCAATACTCGCTCATGAGCCAACGTACAAAGGAACAGTTACTATTGGAAGGCTTTTGAATCACAGTTCGAAACATCCCAATTTAGCGAATCACGTTTATACGACGCTCATCGAAGGAAGGCTCGATTCAATGGTGTACTTTAGAGCGATACGAGAGATCAAGGTTCGTGGTGGCAGCATCGGTCTTTTCGCTGTCTATCCTCTAGAAAGCTGGCATAATTTTAGGTAGGCGAACAGCTGCTGTGGGATTACGGAAAGCAGTACAATAAAGAGTTTTTGCGGAAGAAATGTATCTGTAATGTGTGCGATCCACAGCTAGTCGAAGGTAGGTATCGCGTAGTTTTCGTTTCGCCGTAAACATCAAAACTACCGTCATATTTCCGATACAGAGTCAACCGCTTGCCTCAAGCCATTAACAACCACGGAAGTGGCCACCGCCAAACTTGAAGCGAAGGCAGAGCCGTGGAGTGGTGATCCATCGTTGTCCCAGCAAGTGTTCGGATCTGCACTACGCCGTGCACCCTTCGGTGTTCGTGATCTGTTGTTATCGGCGGCACGTAAAGCAGGAGCTGGAGGTTTTCTTCTCGAAGACGTAGGAGGCGATGCGTTTACAGCATACGCACGGAGCCGAAATGTGGTGTTTGGTGTGTCAGGGGTGAGCATAATATGATAGATATGATATATATATATATATATATATATATATATATATTATATACCAGTACAAAACATATTTAGGAAGAACACTTCACTGCTGACATAACGGTACCACCAGATTGCACAAACAATCTTTGTCGTATGTTGTTGGCTGCATACAAGGACGCGTACAGACGGAGAAACGCAGTGATTCTAATCCTGAAACGTATGGATCGCGATCGTCACCCAGCTGTATTACTGCTCGGTCCTCGCCTGCCCGTATCGTCGAAACAGCGCTACAGTTGTTGCCTCGCCTACGTTGGACATAATGACAAAGTGTACCCTGTGGTAAGTTGCGTTACTCGTACCACGTCCCGGTTGTGAGTGAGTGTGAGTGTGTGTGAGTGTGTGTGAGTGTGTGTGTGTGTGTGTGTGTGTGTGTGTGTGTGTGTGTGTGTGTGTGTGTGTGTGTGTGTGTGTGTGTGTGTGTGTGTGTGTGTGTATGGTGGGTGGTGGTGAAAAGGTTTGCAGAGATTGTAGGATGCACATATTTCAACATGTTTTTGTTTTCCAGAAACGGCAGACAATCGGAACGAGTTCACGGCAACCGATAGATGCCGAGTACAGAGCTGGAACATTGCTACACTTTCCTACTCTTTCCGATTTCCCGCCCTTATCGGTGTTGCTGGCAAGATGTATGCGCGAAAGTCTGCAGAACGTGATAAATTTTTTAAATAAATCTGAACATCAAGAATGATAAATTAAAAATAAACATTACCCGTTTATTCTTTCACATCGTACGCAACAATTCACGTCTTGCACAAACAGACACACAGACACACAGGCACAAAGGCACACACGCATTCGTGATCTCTTCACGTCTCTCGGTTTTTTACGCGCTTACGGCCGCTTCTCCTCCAATCAAACGCTACGGTTACAATGAACTGAGCTCAGTAGCTCTTAGCGCTCACGAACCGTGTACGCCGTGTGCAGCGATAAGGAGAGGATAAAGATTTGAATAATGAATTGCTTGAAAAAAAAAACTTGTTGTTACTTTGTGAGAAACAGCTACGATCCCTTGACTCATCCAACACGAGACATATCTGTTTGAGTGGGTATCCTCAGGCTACTGCACATATTTCTGGTAACAATGTCGGCGCGCAATGTTTATGTCTAGTCGCACAAACTTTAGTGTTGAAAAAGGTAGATATGTCCTAAAAGGATATTCCGGCATGTCTCAATCCGATCGTTTCTCCATCGGGCAGCTATACGCGTGATCAGCGTCGTCAAGAACCCCCACTGCCCTGTCTAAGGTACAACAAGGTGCCCTGAGGGCAACTTCTATCCGTCTCCCCATGCACCCATACTCAACCGGTCGCATACAGCTGTGATCAGCGTCAACAAAAATCCCAGTGCTCCAGTTCTCACCGCATTCCTAACGCTCCGAATTCGGGAACAACAAGGTGCCCTAAGGGTATCCTCCATCCGCCTCCCTATGCACCCATACTCAACCGGTCGCATACGACTATGATCAGCGTCATCGAGAACCCCCACCGAACAAATCTCGTCGAAATCCGACCATTCCGAGTGATACGGATAAGCTATAGCCTCAAAGGATTATATAAATCCCTTTATTCGATCTTCAATATCCATTACGCGTCACTCTGTCCAACCCCGAATTTTTCCGCGACGGCCCTTCAGCCGTCTCGAAAAATAAGTTGTGGGCAATTACTTATAGTGGGACACCTCAATGCTATCAGTACTGTTTCGCCGCGCGCGACGTCGCGTCCAAGCCAAAATCGCCTCGAGCGGGAGCGGCCGGCTGCACATGTGGTGCAGCCGGCCTCACAAACGCTTATCCAGTGGAGAGAAGCAGTTTGCGGAGCGCTTCGCGCTTATTTCTTTCCTTGAAGAAACTCATAAACGGAGTCAATTCTATCACATTGAATAAGTCGAGCACGCCGAATCGAATGGCGTCGGTACCGTTTCAATGGCTGCGCTCCTTCCGTGAGAGCCGCAAAAGCGCAGCAATTGGGCGGAAACAAAAAGTCAACGGAATCGCATGAAATTTTTATGAAACATCAGTACTCTTGTGAGAAACATCCACGAAAAATTTCAGCTCAAAATCCTAACTCGCAACTGAGATATGAATTTTTGAATATTTTCGTTAAAAAAAAAAAATTTAAAAAAAAAATCAAAAATAAAAAAATAGAAGACGCGATCTCTCTGCCACGAGTTTTTTCGTTAATAATACCTTATCGCCGTTCTCTTTCGAGTGGCAACGGTATCGACACAGTTCATGCCTGAACAGCGGCCTTTGCGGCCGGCTGCACAAGTTGTGCGGCCGGCCGCACTGCGCTTACCACCGATCTTCGACAATCGCTTTTGCACGCCCATTCCTCCGCGAAGAAACGAAGAAACGGGATCAAATTTTGCACAATACCTTACCAGACCACGCCGGATCGAATGGCGCTGGTCCCGACTCGCTAGCTCCGCCCCTTAAGGTAGAACCGCAAAAGCGCAGCAATTGGGCGGAAACAAAAATCAACGGAATCGCATGAAATTTTTACGAAACATCAGTACTCTTGTGAGAAACATCCACGAAAAATTTCAGCTCAAA
>NC_087373.1:16055992-16092064 GCF_031761385.1 Necator americanus | reverse complement strand
GCTTTTTGCATAAGTCCTGCAACGAGAAAAAGACACCACAGAAGAGAATAAATCGGCAAATCATACACAGCATTTCCATTCCAGCATTTTCTACCAAAATTTTTGAAAATCCCCTAAAACGAAGGAGCAAGAAAAGACAGGAACAAGAGGATATTTTTCTCACCTTTTCAGATTTTAATTAAAGGCTAACGTTAAGAGAACTGCTTGAAGCACTATTTTATGTAGGATATTTTCACTTTACAAGGAATTAACATCATTTGAATGAAAATGCACATTTTGCTACTTTATTAATACAGGAAAAAATACAACAAAATACAACATACATTAATACAACAAAACTTCTCGTTTTGTCTTTGTCTGTTTTTGGAATTTTCTTCTTTGCAATAGCAAGATGCGCATATTCATATCATTATATCCATTTTTATAATATTCATTATTATTTGCAATAATTTATGTATTATTACGAATAATAATGAATAACACAACATACATAATATTTATTACTATTTTATTATTTATTGTATTATTATATTTGTATAATTAGTAGCACTAGTATGGCATCCTATGTTCTGGCGTGATTTTCTAGGTAAGCGAGGTCCGTCTGCTATATTTATGGAATTACTTACTGTTGATACGAGTTAATTCTGTAATATTTTTTTTGCCTTTTTACGCAACTCTATTAATTCCCAACGGCTTTCATGTATTCTATCACGATCGCAAGAAAGTGGATATACGAGATTTGTTGAGTTTTGCATAAAAAAGTTTGGTGTTATACCTTTTACAATGGTATAATCCCGAACCATACTTGATATCCGTAAAAAATTAGCTTTGTCATATTTCAAAATAATCGTCCCCTTCTGCCGCCCGATATGGCGGGCTTACTTTACGGACAACGAATGAAAATGCAAACCGTACGATTTGCATTTCACTTGTCCGATTAAACCGTATTTTAGCGATGATCAGTCAATAAATGCAAACGAACCTTGCGAAGGCGATGAAAATTGTGTTGGACAGTGTAAGCACGAACGCGTAAATAAGAAACACTGTTCGCCACTGGTCAAATGTGTCATTTTTGGTGAGTGCCGGCACAACGAAGGACCCGATCAGCAAAGAAAAACAAGCGACGATCTGTAAAAGCAGCTCGATGAGAATTTATGGGAAAATCGTGATTTTATGTGTTCTATTCCATGAATTATGAGGTTTTTCGATTGTACAGATAAAAATTTGAGTGCGAGTTTAGGAGGAGGGGAATTGAAACTCTACGGGAGAGATTGAAGAGGATTTTAGGGAATGAAGGAGACTACTTTTAAATGAAGAAAGTTTGTCTCGATTTTCAGAGACATAAAGGAAATGTAGACAACCGCGAGGTATCAAAAACTTCGGTCATTTTATAGAATAAGATGCATAAAGCAAAAAGCAAAAAGCCTCCAACTGGAAAACTTGGAAAATTTGAATTAAAATGAAGTGTCCGCAGAGCTTGTGTTGCTATAAAAGAATGGAATACGAAGACGTCATTCACTTCAAAAAAGGTGTTTTCGATTTTTGTGAGAGCCCGATAGGAATGCAGAGGAAATGAAAACTCCACTTTTCTGCACTGACCAAAGAAATTTCCTGTGAAAAAGATATGGTAGAGGAAAACCCTTAGTCACCTGTACAATAGACATCACGAATGGAGAATGCTGTTGTGATACCATGACAGCACATTTCGGATAGCCACCAGATGAAAATCCCAGCAGCGCCACAGGAATTACTGTAGAGAAAGAGTTTTTCGATTTCGATTCGACTTCAACAATCGCACAAAAACAAATAGAAAAAAACAGAAATCTTGCATTGTTTCTCAAAATAGAATATGAGATCGATCGGATTTTCAACTATAGTCATTGCAATGGCCGATTCTGAGGATTTTCTCTCCTCTCAACAACGAATACGTACCACCCGATCAAAGTGTTTTGATTTCTAAGGCAACATTGCGCAGGCGGTTACGTAGAAGGCGGGACCGATTTTACCACCAGGAATCTACTTCCAACGTATCACTGTAGCGTTCCTAGAGCCTACTTGGAGGCAACAACCGCGAAGTTGTGATCCCTCCACCAAAAGATCGGGTGTAGTTCAGAAGCGCGGTCGTGATCACCGCTCAATTTCCCCTAAATGTACTGAACAACAGCGTGGGGAACTGCCATGTTGATCGAATCGTTCTACAAGGAGCCTGACAACGTGTCGCGAATGCGAGCAGCAACAAACAATCAATGGGGTTTTGACGCCGTCTCTCCTCCTCATTTGCAGACGATGGCATATGTGATATACTCTGAAGTTCCTCGTAGGAAAACTCGATCGACAGGGCCGTTTCCCATTTCGCTTTTCAAGACAGTTAAGGGGAACTAAGCATGGTGGCCCACATACTGGTAGTCTACACCGCTGACCCTATCTGTTCGCGGAATGATCCTAACACTTTCATTTTCGTGGTATGCTGTCTTTAAAGCACGAGAGGTGAGTTGAGCAAGGTTCACATGGTCCAAACGTCTACCACTCATAGATCTGTGGAATCACAATGGATCGAATTTCGGATAGGACGTATCCCTTCACTAACGACGTTCGTACGGACGTCTATACTTGTGTTGCAAAAAGGAACAGCGATGTGCTCTCATTTAGCAGCGCTAAGCTGGCTTAGATGCGCATCGAACAGAAAGGGAGATTTGCGGCACCACGTAGCAGTCGTTATGTTCAATAGAAGTAAAAAAGTGCATGTACAGTTATAATTACTTCACAGTTGTATACAACACTTCAATTACAATTTTTCAACGATCTCCAACAACAAGAACAGCAAAACAAATAGAGCAGTCATAACAGCAAAATAAACACAACTTACTAATCAGTATGACATCGGAAGCATTTCCAGCAGGTGGAACGACCGATAGCAAAATAAAGAAGAGCCCGGATCCTAGAAGGGCTATTGAGTTGAACAGGCGGAGCTTACCCACTTCGGGAAGGCACCTCAGTCGATCCGAAGCCAGTCCAGTGAACATTTTGATCACCAACTAAAATAGAAGATGTAGCAAAATGGAAAATTGTGGAATTTTGTGAATCAACAGAAATAAAATTCGAAACTTTAATGGAATTTCATTCAATTGGTTAGGGTCATCAGAAATTCTTGAAAAACAAAGCTAATGCACTTCTTTGATCATGTTCGAACCATTAGTAGTGAGATTTTCAAAAACTCACTAAAGGTCGACTCCTATGATTGCATACTGTAAGATAAGCCGAAACGAGACGAAGAACTGGCTTAGATTGCATTATAGCAGCATAGATTAAACCCAAATCCAAAAGTTGCTTTTATTTATTTATTTCACTTCATGCTGTTTGCACAGATCGATTTGATTCTCCAAAGTAAGGCAAACGAGTAGTAAAAAATATCAAAAAAAGGCGAGTATGGTGCAACTCGTAGGTAATATCCAATAAGATACGAATTCATTACGGTAGGGATGGTCTATCTAACCGGATCCTATTCAACCGCAAAATTCCCACCATACACCCATTTCAATCCCCACTAATGTGATGATAAGTGCTCGAAAACACAATTAATACTTGAAACAATTGATTAATACTGTATCCAGATAATCCATCATCATCTATTTAACTCTCTTATTCATGCAGACAAAGGGGACTGGATTGAGTAGGTCTTGCGATGAAGCGGCATTGCATCCAGTAAACGCCAAGAAATCAACCTGATCCCTGCTTCTAGTGAATCAGACGCTTATTATACGCTCCAAGAGGATGAGAACCAACCTGAGCAGCCAGTGGAGCAATTGTTAGAAATCCAGCCGTCATAGTTGGGAATCCTAGCACATAGGAGAGATATAGCGGTGAATAGGAGATTGTGAACTGAGACACGAGGAAATTGCCGATGACAGCGATCCAAATCGCCCAGATCACCATCGATCGGAATATTCTTTGAAGGGGTGGCTAAACACACACGCGATTACTATCTGGATGAATTACTACGGTACTTGGTCGCAGCGTTAAACTCACGGATGTCTTTCCTGAGACCGGTTTCTTTCCCAGACTAATTTTTTGCCATTCTCCTCGAGCAACAAATGGGTGTTTCTTGGGTTTGTCTCTGTAAAAAAATACTACATTACATCTGATCACTATTGATTGTTTTTGTTTGTTGGATGGTAGAGCTTGTAGTCGGCGACAGTAAAATGTGTTTTAGACGACGATGCGACGCGTCCTCGGTGAAGCGTGCGTTGGGCGCTCCCTACGATATGAGGAAAGCATCCCAGACCTCTTCTCTTTGCCATTTTATGGATCTTCATAGTTCTTTTTCGTAAAATAGTGCATGTGTAGGATTGCGTAGTTTTAGTTTTTTTTCCGTTATATTTATCTTTTTTTTTTTTGCAGTCTGTAGTAAGCCTTCTTCTAAGATGGTTTTTTGGAATTTTACCACTATTTTCGGATTGCAGAAGACACTAATCATTCACAGTTCAATCCACAGAAGGAGAGTAAATTTGAGTCTTCACAAACTAAGAACTTAATAGAAGACCATGGAACAAAAAAAAAAGATAAGACTATTGGAAAGCGACTTATTCAAGCACTATCTTAAGAAAAAGTCATGAGAGATTGCAGAAAACAAAATAAAAAGGGATCCGAGATGTTTTCCGCGTACTGTAGGAGAAATTCTGTCGAGAACGCGTGGCGTGGTCATGTTACAACATGATTTACGCCGACTATAAACAGCTCGAATTGGTCGATTTTCTCGCAAGAAAAGCATTCGTATATTTCATTTTCATTTTTTATTACATTACAACTTCTAATTATAAATACACTGATTTATAACTTTCGATTTTATTTAACATTTATTCTATTTTCCAATTTTTGTGGAAATTAACGTTAGAAATAGCTGAGAAGCTCGCATGAATGTGATGTAAATATAGATTTAATTTAACTTTCATACTATTACTAATGTTTGTGAAAAATAACTTCAGGAATAGCTGAGAAACTCTTCACGAATGCAGCGTAAATGTGCATAGCTTCAGACAAAACCGTTAGATAAAGCATACCTATAGTAAACAGCCCATAGAACAGTGAATATTCCCAGAATAACAGCATGAAGGTAAAACACAAAATCCCAGCTCACTAAAAAGAAGTAGCTATTATTCCTCTGCCGTTGTAGTGGAAGACATAGACGTTCTTCGTTGGTTGTTCTAGAGCACCTACCTTTAGTGGCCACTAATCCACTGATCGGCATGGTAAACAATGCAGAAAGCTCAACATAGGCCGAAAGTACGGCGATAAAGAAGCCTTTTTCCTTCGTGGATGCCCATTCGTTAATAACAGCACCGGCCACTGGGAACGAATTTGAGATAGATATACCCTGAATATAAGGGAAAGGTAGTGCTGACAGTTGTGGATTTAAATGATCTGGAGTGTTTCATACGATATCACCCATAATGAATTTGTTGAGCAGTGCTTATAATGCAAGTAAATGTCGAAGATGAAGGGAACTAAAGCTGACGCATTCGCTTTACAAAAAAAGAACACTACGAGTTCTTTGAGAGGGGACCAAATGGTAGGAATCAGGGAAGAAGTAGCTGACAAAGGGGTTGCCACTAGTTTAATCGCATTCTACTAATCAGGAAAGATGTTAAATAAAGAAAGATTCCAACTACAAGGGAAACCATTCAACACAAAAAGCAATGAGATGATCCGCAGAAAATTTTGGCATACTCCAGTGAATATCTAATAATTATTAATTCTTGAAACGTGCAAGGAATCGACGAAGTTTATAGTCGAGTCCAAACGGAACGCTCATTGCAGTTCGGTACGCGGCTGCACTTAAAGGCATCACTCCACGAATCTGGGGTGGTACGGATTTCTGGTGGAGTATTCGTTTACGGGATTGTAGATTATTGAGAGAAGGGTGTGATTCCTTCCTAATTACCGTAGAAAACGGCCCGGAAGATACGGCCGTTTTTTACGGCAATTAGGAAGAAATGGACGGAATCACACCCCTCTCCATAATCTACTATCCCGTATACGAATACTCCACCTGAAATCCGTACCACCTCAGATTCGTGGGGTGATGCCTTTAAAGCGATGGAGTGAAGCGTAGCGGTTAGGATCCGGAGAGGACCCTCGCTATCTCCACTTATCGCTACAGTTAAGATGGCACCACCTCGTTCCCATCCGCCAGCGCTACCGCGTCGCCTCAAGCGCAGCCGTCTGCGCATCTGCACCGAGCTTCATGCCGTTATGACTCGACTATACAATGTCTGATAAAGTAATCAGTTACTAAATGAATTATTTTATGTATTCTTCTATTATTTGATCGGAATTTATGGTTAACTTCCAGAACTGAGCAGAAGAGAACTGAGATTCAATGAGAGAAACATTTCCCTGCGCTCTGGATTCTACCGTAGTTGAAGTGCTGCGGAATATGAAGGATACATTGCAACATAATGTATTTCTACACTAAACGCTCCATTTTAAAAGAAATAGTTTCACTAATGAGCCGTAAATGCGTCAGTAGCTTGATCACTGATTGTCATTATTATATGACCCAGTCGGAGTCCTTTACTCAGATCCCTTTTCTGAAGACCAGCTAGAAAAATTTGCATTTTCAATTTTTGCAGCATTTCTGCTCCATATCTTTCTACAGTAGTCCTTTTTTAACTGCTCTCCAATGTACTAAAAACAGAGATGTGCTATCATTTTTCCCATTATTTTATCTTCTAATTAGAGCCCTACGGTTAACGAAAAAACATTATCTGATTCAAAGTGCCTCACTCACCGAAATTATCCTCACAACTACGAAAACTGGAAACGACCAACAGACGATCACTGGTGTTACTGCGACCATTAAAGTGCACACTACACCAACTACAGTCATCACTTTATGAGTACCAAACCTCTGGAGAAGCATATTCAGAGGAAAAGTGATGAGCATGGCGCCGGTAAAGCCACCTATAATATTATAGGGTGCACTCTACTTACAACTGTAAATGAAAAGCTTTGATAAA
This sequence comes from Necator americanus, assembly GCF_031761385.1. NCBI lineage: Eukaryota > Metazoa > Nematoda > Chromadorea > Rhabditida > Ancylostomatidae > Necator > Necator americanus. The sequence continues at coordinate 16,085,048 of NC_087373.1, read as the reverse complement.
GTGAACTAACCAGCAAACGTCAAACTTTTCTCCATTACATCAAATGACAATCGACGATCTCCGATGGACAATTCTGAACTCTGCCAGTCAATATCGTCTGTTATGGAACCATTGTAGAGCGGTGAAGTGGTTTTATCCATCATAGCCACGAATGTTGCGTTAAATGCGATCAGGCTGCAAAAATTAATTTCACTTTAAACAATCAGTCATCTTCGATTATCTGAAAATGAGGGGAGAAAAAGCTAGTAGCGAATATTAGCTGGGAATTTTCTTGTTTCAGTGCACCCGGAGAAATTTTGTACCTAGACGATGGGTTTTATGAGATTTCATCGAATCGCTTAAGTGCAGCTCCCTTTTCCATGTATAGAAGTCCTGGAAGGCATCCAAGCTAACCCTACTTTAACTATAGGAAAAAGTAGCACACAGATTCGAACAAAGTGACAGGTTTCTTCAGTTTTCTTTTCTTCTCATCAATTGCCTTTTTATGATGGTGGTTTTAGCAAAAAAATATCCACGAATGAGAAATTCACCCACTGAATGAAATTGTATCATAGGAGCAGATACAACCGCTGGTGGAAAGAGAAGGGAAGAGAAGGGATTCAGAGTAACAACGACCTTCCGGAGGTGGGTCCTTGAACGCATCACTCCACGAATCTGAGGTGGTGCGGATTTCAGGTGGAGTATTCGTATACGGGATCGTAGATTATGGATTCCGGTGATTCCGTCCATTTCTTGCTAGTTGACGTAAAAAACGGCCCGAAAGATGCGGCGTACACACACGGCTGGCGCGCTCCAATCGAACTCCTTGTAGAGAATAGCGCGCCGGAACGCTCGAAGCCGTATCTTTCGGGCCGTTTATGGACGGGATCACCCCCCTCTCCATAGTCTCCCATCCCGTATACGAATACGATCACCCGAAATCCGTACCACCTCAGATTCGTAAGGTGATGCCTTTAAACTCACATCAACCTCAACTAGAAAGAATATCCTTTTCAAGTGGTTAAGAACGCCCGAATTAATTAACGTTTAAGAAAACCGTACTTGATTTCTCAAAATTTTCTGACGCAGTTTATTTCGAGGAAATTTCACTTTCTTAAAGGGATCACCCCACGAATCTGGGGTGGTACGGGTTTCAGGAGGGTTATGCTTATACGGGGTCATAGATTGCGGGGAGGAGGGTGATTCCGTCCGTTTCTCCCTGCATCAGTGTAAACGGACAACCCCGGAACGCTGTTTCTTACGACGGTTTTTGTTGCAATGCACTAACATTGTGCCCCACCTAACCTGCGATTCGTCCGAATGGGTTTTCGTTTTTGTTTTTGCTATAGAGGACGTCGTAAGAAACAGCGTTTCGGGGTCGTCCGTTTGCGCTGATACAGGGATAGATGAACGGCCCTCTTTCCCACAATCTACGACCCCGCATGGGCTTTACCCGCCTGAAACCCATACCACCTCAGATTTGTGGGGTGGTCCCTTTAACTGATGGCCCCGAAACTATCGGTGCCTTGTGAGAAGCGTCGGGCTCGTCACGGTCATGTATCGACATGTGTCAACTTGTTATCAGTTGTTCAAGCTCGCTGCCCACGTTTTCTTAGCCCGTGTCAACAAAATATTCATGTTTATAACATGTTCTACATGTTATCCGCCACGAAAAGAACTTCGCCTAGTTCCATTGGCAATAAATCGCTGCTTTAAAGATTCTTGGGTTTTATTCTTTCTTCGTATATAAACAAATAATAAACAAATAAATAAGCAAATAAATAAATAAGTATTGAATCTTCCCACGAATAATGTGGTATATACCACACCGACATCATCTTTTTCAAAACCAAGACAGGTTTACATAATCTACAATATGACCTGGTTCTTTTTCTAAAAGTCACGTGGGTTACGACTCCTGGACAGTAGTTTTCCGAATTGTTTTTTTGAGGGTTTTTTTTTGAATTTTCGGAACTACGCCACACTAAGTTTACGCGCGCTCATTTTGCCCGATTCCCATGTACAGATTCGTATTCCACATACTCTCCTCTTCTTTGATACCTTGTTGATGTTATAAATCTATAGAGCAAAGTATGAACACGCGCTGTTAATTTTTTGTCAATTCGGTCATAATTGTGCAAAAAGTATCTCTTAAAACTGATGTGAACACTTGAAAACCTGAAATGAAACCTCATTCTGCTGTTATATGGATTCTGTTGCAGACACTCTATCTCTTTCGCTGTCTTCTTCTTCGACTTTAAATTATACAACTATAAGAAACACAATATTTCTAGGATTATTTTGTTACAATATTATCTTGTGAGGATCATCCATTTGTAGCTGAGCATTTTAGTAACAATCAATATGTTCTTTTAGATACCGAAAATGTTCGATAAAACATGAAATGAGTCCCGATAAGCTCATTTGGCAAATTCTATGCCTAAAAATTTGTAGCGAAGAACGTGGGACCACTATAATCCTTTAATAACCACCTAATGACTGCTGCTAATGCCATAAACAAAGTTTGTTTTCATATCTACGTCACAGTGCAGATTTCCGATTCGAAAAACTAACCTAGACATCAGGAAAGAGAGATAGCAAAGAGTTAGAGCAAGAATACCATATCTATTCGCACCAGCACATCCACATAGAACTTGACGGTAGTCATCTGAGTCGTTGAAGCCCGACGAAGACGAACCTATAGAGCCTGACGATATGCTGTTTGTTTCGGCACACATTTTGACGAGTGGGTTGAAAAAATTTGTGGCTGACAACGTTCAGTACAGTCGTGTTTTATATGCACGCATACGCGAATATCACTGATCGTTCGAAGCGAATGGAAATACGCATTTAGTTTTTTGAATGACTTGATTTGAATGATCTAACATCATAAATTCAAGTTCACGAGTTCCTTTGGTTCCTCATTCATTTTAATTCTTAGATAAAATACTCACAAACACTTTGCAGAGGTTCCAGAAGAATTTCGTTCCTTGACTAAAGAAAAGAAAAAAAGGAGAAATCTTGAATCAATCAAAACTTTCCTGAACATCAAGCATATTTTGTTCCATAACAAGAATGCGCAGGATTGAAGAATAACTTTTGAGCGTTTATTTTTTCAAAGTGAAAAATGCATAGAGAACCAAAAACTCTTTCAAGCATACTACGTGTCGTTCGATAGAAAATTGTATTCTATAATTCTCCAATTTTATTTATCTTCATTCTCCCAAATCATTGAAATTTCTACAAAGAGGCAAAAGAGGGCGTTTTCGATTATTTTGGTTTTTTTTTTTTTTTTGCAATTAATCGCAGTGATAAAGTCACTGAGGCTGCTCGTGGGCTTTGTGTTGTCTGTGAAGGGTATCTAAGGAGATATGAAAATTTTAAAAAAGATCCGGAAAGAGTTGGAAAAACCCAAGGTGTGCTAACGCCACTTTGGTACCAAACTCCTTAAAGGCATCACCCCACGAATCTGAGGTGGTACGGATTTCAAGTGGAGTATTCGTATACGGGATAGTAGATTATGGAGAGGAGGGTGATTTCGTCCATTTCTTCCTAATTGCCGTAAAAAAACAGCCCGGAAGATGCGGCGCCGCACAGGGCTGGCGCGCTCCAATCGAACTCCTTGTAGAAAATACTGCCCCGGAACGCTCGGAGCCGTTTTCTACGGCAATTAGGAAGAAATGAACGGAATCACTCTCCTCCCCATAATCTACGACCTCGTACACGAATACTCCACCGGAAACCCGTACCACTACAGATTCGTGGGGTGATGTCTTTATGGAGTACTCGAATGCGGGTGCAAGTGACTGCGATTGACTGATTCCTGCAATTTTCGACATCCTTCACCTAGCACTTTACACTGGTTATGACTTCAAACAAATTTCTGCTCCCTTGGAGCGTTCAAAAATTGCGTATGACACCCGTGTTTCAGGGGCCATCGCGGGCAATTGGGAAAAGTTTTCAACCAGCAATAAACGCACCTCGGCAAAGCCTCATTGGTCACGTTATCGCCTCTGCGCAAAGCTGAACTGCGTACCTCAAAAATGGCACACAATTACAGGTGCTGCGTATCGCGCACAGGTAAGTGGATGCCGTATAACGGGTGAAGAACTCTTCGATCGATGGTTGGGTCGCGGTAATCAGCGAAGAACACTTGACGCACTCTTTCTCAGCAGAAGCGCTAGAAATCTAAGGACTGAAGGAAGTGATACCAACACATGATCAGCTGCTCAGGAGATGTTCAGTTGTACCTGGAAGTTCACATAAGTGAGCGTACTACCCACTCCCATGTGAGGTAATGGCGCCCACGTCACCATTACCTTGATGTTACAAAAATTATAAATGAGATGGATGTATAGTCGGATCAAAATGACATGACACTCGGCGCAATTGCGGAAGCGGCATGTGCTCACCGAGCCTAGGAAGAGAGTGCATGAAAGTCAATAAAAAGATAATAGTGAGGAAGTATAATGCTAGAAAATACGTGATGAATACCAACAGTGTTTTCAAATGTCGTCAAATTGGCAGTTTGCGATTTGAATAATAATAAGAATTGAATAGGTTCAGATGAATGAGCTTGTGCACCAAGGATCCTAGCAGTACATTCACGGCAGACACCAATTCTCTAGACTGTTCACATCTCCTTTAGATTTTGTTAAATACCGCTCAGAAGAGCGAGTCGCCGACACGTCCTTTCGGCCGTGCCACGGTCCTCAGCGCGACAAGTCGCGTTCTTCCCGCTCGCAACTCGCCCGTCTCCCGTTCATCGCGGTGGACAGGTGTCGCTTTTTGGTTGGGATTGCGAAATACACACTACAGAAATGATTCTGTATAGTATGATTTCAACCATATGGTCGCGATACTACTCGCGAACGACACCTGCGCCGCATCCGATCGGCGTTTACGACGTGACGCTAGCGTGAAGGAAATGGCTGGATGTGGAAACAGCCGTGGAGGTTGTTAGGAGTAATATTGCTCTGGAATGATGGGTGAGGGAGGGCAATAAAAAACGAGTTCAATATTTGCAGTTGTGAAGCCATCTATTTGCGAAAGAAACTTGCTCTTCGGTCCTTAGACTCATACCAATAATTGTGGACAATCTTTGCTGTTAGTTACTCGCTTCTCATTGTCTATTTCTTTTGGTTACGAAAAATTCTGGATAGCACCAGTTTTAAAAACCGATCACCCTTGTAGCTTTTAAGCTTTTAACCGCGCGTTTACTGAGAAAGAGTGTGCCAAGTGTTCTTCGCTGATTACCGCGACCCAGCCATCGATCGAAGAGTTCTTCACCCGTTATACGGCATCCACTTACCTGTGCGCGATACGCAGCACCTGTAATTGTGTGCCATTTTTGAGGTACGCAGTTCAGCTTTGCGCAGAGGCGATAACGTGACCAATGAGGCTTTGCCGAGGTGCGTTTATTGCTGGTTGAAAACTTTTCCCAATTGCCCGCGATGGCCCCTGAAACACGGGTGTCATACGCAATTTTTGAACGCTCCAAGGGAGCAGAAATGTGTTTGAAGTCGTTACCAGTGTAAAGTGCTAGGTGGAGGATGTCGAAAATTGCAGGAATCAGTCAATCGCAGTCATCTGTACCCGGATTCAAGTACTCCTCAAGGCACGTCGAAACTGCGACTGATCGACTTCTACAATTTTCCCAAGGGACAATTTGTTCTCAGCATCATATACGACTTAAAGAGCGATGCTCTTTCGTATAATAGTCAAAAAGGGTGATTTATCAAGATAATAAGGTGCACTCCTATACTCGACTGTGTTCGGGGAGTTCAAACGTATATTATAAATATTTATTGTTACATGTTTGAGACATCAAAAGTGGGGAGGGGGAAAGAGGGACTCGTACCAGCCGGGCGTGGCCGAGGAGACGAGACTGCCATCTCGCTGGCGGACTGCCTCTGGCAACACCTGATGTATGTCAGTAGTCAGCAGCTGCATCCCGACATCTCCATTCCTTCGGAAAGCTCGTCTTCGAGCGCTAAGACACGATGTAGAAAAGTAGTTGTTTCGTGAGTTGTATGACGGCATTTCGTAAATAGTCGTATTTGACGTAGAAGACATAGGTGGACATCGTCTTTAAATGAGCTAATGAACTGTCAAGCTCCAGGCGGAGGATCCAGTGAACGGGTTAGTTTCGACTGTCACCTGCCGCAGAATAATGAGATAGCTCGTCCCCGAGCTGTAACAAATAGAAAGTAGAGTAGGAGATGTGTACATGTGAGAAGTGGCTTTGTGACGACTCTCAAATGTGGGATGAGGCTGATGGCTGTATTCTGGTACGTTCGCATAGGTTATCAGAGAGAACAAAAAGAAAGTAGAGTGGGCGTCTGTTGATCGTTATTACATAAGTGAGTTCAATAACAAAATACACAACGGTAAAATGTGTGATTATACTGTCGTAATAAAATGATCTCTTGAAGGTACAATTCTAATTTTCGGGATTGATAGATAATGTTATAAATTTAACATGTTAACATTTTGACAATGAAGTAGGCGAAAAGAAATTTCGTGTACAACAGAATCTTATGTAATGTTTATAAAATACAAGCGAGTAGGTCATATGTTGAACTATTGCACAGCACACAGGGTTGCGTTCAACATATGGGCGTGAGTGCTTGGTTTTTAAGAGGATTTTTTTCTTGAGTTTCTTTGAAACGCCTGTTCAAAGAAATCATGTGGTAACTGCAACGCATAGGAGCGGCGGTATGCAGAAGGAAAGTGAAACTTACGGTAGAGAATTTCCAACAACTATTAATGGTAGTTGTCGTTTTTTTTTAAATTCTCTTGCTGGAAAGGGTGAGTGCTGAAAAATTTACGTTTTATGTGAAGACGGTATGATCGTCGTAAGTTGTGTTCTGAGTCATCTGATGTTTCCTTTTGGATATTTGTTGGTGAATGTAGTATTTGTTTAGAGGTGGAAACATTAGCGGACGAAGAACGAGGAAAATAAATTTTCAATCTATTAATATGAACAAGTTGTCGTTCCTGACGACCGATCAGATTGATGATGGTGACATTAGGACGAGAAATTTGTTCAACTTTGAAAGGGCCTTTCCATTGGTGAGTGAATTTGGGACGAACGGTATCGTCACGTAATAGGACAAGATCTCCAATGGAAACGTCCTTAAAGAAAACTTTGTTGTGAAAGTCGTAACCTGATTTATATTTTGCTGTTTGTTTGGCGATTTGGTCTCCGAATTCGATGATTGTGGTTTGCAGGACAGTGCTGAATTGGTCTGCAAAACTATCGGTGGCGTAAGATATGGTGGTTGGCAGTTGGCGGACGATATCACTCCAAGTGATTGGATGTCTTCCATATGCAACGAAAAATGAGCTGTATCCTGTAGTGTCGTTTATGGTGGTGTTATAAGCAAAGACGATAGGTTGGAGAAAGTCTGACCACAGATCTTTAGCATCTGAACAATATGCGGTGAGAGAATCTGTGATTACTTTTACCATTCTTTCGACTTGCTCATTTGCTTTGTGGTTGTAGCTTGTTGTTAATTTGTTAGATATTCCTAAGATCTTGTTAATTTGTGAAAATACCTCGCTTGTATAATTAGAACCACGGTCAGATACTATTTCGTTAGGAATTCCATGCTTGGCTATGACATAGTTGATTACTGCTTTCACCACAATATCTGTTGTTTGGTTAGGAATTGGAGTGCAGATTGCTAGTTTGCTAAATGCACAGACTGTTATAGAAATAAATCTGTTTCCATTAATACATTGAGGAAGAGGTCCAATGATATCCGTGTGGATACGTTCGAAAGGTCGTAAAGGAATTGGGAAGGTTCCTGATTATTCGCGTATAATGTGACCTGAAGGGGTTTTGATTTTCTGGCAGATTGGACAACTACGTACAAATTTGGTGATTGAGTTCCACATTTGTGGCCAAAAATATTTTGCTGAGATTGATTTATACGTTTTTCTAATTCCAAAAAGGGATCCAATAAATTGATTTTCGTGAAAAGTATGAATGATTTTAGTTTGTAAATTTAGGTCAGGAATTATTAGTTGAGGTGTTGTATTGGATGTGTAATATAAACAATTGTTGAGAAGGGAATATTTATCCAATTTGTTCTGAAATTTGTTGGGGGGGGGGGGTTTCTTTAAATTTCCTTTGAGAAATTGAATTAAGTCATTATATTTAGAAAGGGCTTGGGATTGTTGTATTTCCTCAAGGGAAGGGAACGAATTCAGTTGTACGGAATTCGTTTGTGTTACTGGATATCGGCTAAGAAAATCACATAGAGTGTTGTGTTTTCCTGCACGATATTCAATTTTAATATCGTACGCCTGCATTGTTATTTGGTATTTAGCAAGGCGTCCTACAAGGTCTGATCGGTGCATTAAATATTTTAATGGAGCATGATCGGTAACTAGAGTGATTTTTGCGTCAGCTATGTATGGGTAAAAGTGCTTGAGAGCGAATACTATAGCTAGTGCTTCAAGTTCAATCACTGCATAGTTTTTCTCATATTTTGTGAGTGGGCGGCTACAATATGCAATTGGGTGTTCTTTGCAAGTGTCGCGACTAACTTGCAAAAGACATGCGCCTATACCGATGGTAGATGCGTCGGTATGAATGAGATATGGTTGTCCTAGTTTAGGTGGTACTAGAACTGGTGCTTCAACTAAAGCATTTTTTAGGGTCAAAAACGCTTGTTCCTGCTCATCTGTCCATGAGAAAGAAGCATTTTTGATTAAGAGGTTGTTGAGTGGAGTGGCGATAATGGAAAATCTTGGAATAAAGCGGCGGAAATAGGATGCGGCGCCTAAAAATGATTTGACAGATTTATTGTCTGTTGGACGCGGGATATTTACGATGCTTGCAACTTTGTCTGGGTTGGGTCGAGTGCCGTTTTTGCTAATTAGAACGCCAAGGTATTTTACTTCTGATTGGAAAAAAGAACATTTTTCCGGGGTTAGTTTCATTCCGAAGCTAGCAATGCGTTGAAAAAGTTCTTCTAAATCAAAAAAATGTTGACGTATTGAGTGACTAGCAATTATTATGTCATCAATGTATGCGAAACAACACGCACGCAATTCGCGGATGAGGTTGTTTGCAACTCTTTGGAATGTGCCTGGGGCACCTTTTAAACCTTGGGCCATTACTGTAAACTGAAAGAGGCCTAAAAATGATGAGAACGCGGTGCGTTCTTTATGTTTTCGTTCAAGAGGGATCTGAAAAAATCCACTCTTGAAATCTAGAACGCTGTAAATTTGTTTTCCACTAACTAGATCAATTATATCCTGAATATGTGGAATACAATAGGTTTCGTTTTCGGTTATGGCGTTAATTTGACGATAATCTACTGTGAAGCGCCATTGATCTTTATTGGAGCCTTTCTTAACCAGAACAATTGGGGATGCAAATTTACTTGTGCTTTGTTCGATAATATGAGTGCGTAACATTTCGTCTATTTGTCGCTTAATTTCTTGCCTTTTTTCTAAAGGGACGCGATATGGGCGTTGCTTGGGGAGTGTAACGTGAGGAATAAAGTTAATTTTGTGTGTTATAGGACCATTATAGTGTCCTAAATTTCCATCGGGTCCCACGAAACAGTGTTGGTAGTTTCGCAAGAGTGAGAAAAATTGAGTGATATCGTGTTCTGTTAGGGAGGATTTGTCAATATTAACGAGTTTCTCGATGGGAAATGTGTTGTTAGAAGGGAATAGTGGCATATTTTCACTAATATCCGCTTCTGGTGGGATATACTTCTCAGATTGTTTGAGTGGTAGCTCTTGTTGTGAAAAAGTTTCTGCTGGATGGACCGAAAAAATTGTTGACCATGTTGATGCTTTTCCTACGTAGTTAAATTCAGAGGGATCGCACTGTTAAAATAACAGTGATAATAAAGGAGAGGGAGAGTATGAGAAGTTGTGAGTTGGTTGCTTCCCTGCTTACTTTTGAGTTCTCTTTCTTTTATATGTTGTTATTGGGTTCTGTTTTTTAGGTGTGGTGGTTAACACAAGATTGGGGGATTATAAGTGTTGGGCAAAGGGGAAAGAAGATAAATCGCCATGGAGGGGGGACAAACCTGAACTGTCCCTCTCATTTGGTGAACTATGGCTAACTAACCATAGTGAAAGAGCGGACGTGCCCAGTGATCTGAGGAAGATAATCCTCAGAAGTGCGATAAAAACGGCAATCTTCGGCGGGTTCTCCAATGTTGGAGGACTACGCGCAGAACTGGAAGAGAAGGGCTGCCTATGCCCAACTTGACAGACGGTGATGTATCGAAACCTTGTCCTTTTTTTTCGATTCTGTATTTGCTATGTGTGTGATGAATAAAATTTGTTGACAAATAGTGTGCTGTTGCATCGCATTATATTGGGAGGTATGGTGAGTATTACGCAGTGTGTTATCTCATTAGGAGAAAGCACCTACGCGTAGTTATATAATTTATCGCGCGCGTCTATGTGGGTCAGTAGCGTCTATTCCGATGCGGAGACGAAACTTGGAGTGGCTGTGGCTGTGCTCATGTTTGATTAATTACTGGGGTCGCGTAAGATTAAAACAAGAGCCGCTGCACGAATTAATTCGGTTGTACGCTTGTTGTACGCTGAAGGCTGCTGCACTATCGCTAGCTTTCCTTTAGATTTATATCCTTGCCTACTGTAATAAGTGTGATTTTCGCGGAGCAACCTAGTGTGTAAGGTTGGCGCGGAGAGATTAGCCGATTCTAATGCGTCTTCAATCTCTGATTTATTGCTCTCGCAGTGCTCAAGTGCGGAGATATTTACAGGTACCGTAATTTGAGTGTATCTTGATTGGCCGGCCTTTTTGCGAACAAGTCCAGAAGAGGAAATATAAGCTATGAAAACAAATTAAACAGATAACAATTAATAAACTGCTATCTGAAAACAATTGAAATACTATACTATCTATTTTCGCGCATGTATGACCTAAACTAACATATGAACTGAGACTTACAGTTTGCAGACATGTAAGCAGTTATATATATGTTATTAGGCGTAAGAATAACCAGTTATACATAAAATGTCACTAGGCAATGAATTTTGAAGGAACATAAATATAATTATAGTGCGAATATTAACATATATATCTGAAATTACAGTGCAAGACATGTAATCAGTTATATGTTGTGGCACTAGGCTTATAAGCTTTATGTAACAATTTAGCGCAGCAAGGAGCAAATAATCTGGTGCAAAACTATTGAACATTAACTTTTGTAAAAGGAGCATCTCAATCTAACGTTGCTAGCGTTCACGGCAGCAATAAAAAGTACTAGTGAGGAACGCAGAGTTCAGGAGCTTGTTCGCATGGACTGTTTATTTATTTATTTATTTATTTATTTTTGTTTCCCTGGGTAATTTTTTCTCTATACATTTATATACTTCGTTTTTTTTTTTCTTGATAACATCTGATGTTTTATTATAAAATAATTAAAGGAAATACTCACGTGTCGTTCGTTGTAGTGTCGCAGAGTGTAGAATAGATGAAGGCATGAATAGGGTAAATTTTGTTTTTGAAAATTTGTTCCCATTTAGAAAAAAAAAATTTTAACTTTTTTTTTGAATCTACCCGGGACCTCCATATCAAGATAATAGGGAGCTCTTCCTATTCTCGATGTGTTCGGGGAGTTCAAACATATATTATAAATATTTATTATTGCATGTATAAGATATCAAAAGTGGGGAGGGGGAAAGAGGGGCTCGCACCAGCCGGGTGGCATGGCCGAGGAGACGAGACTGCTGTCTCGTTGACGGACTGCCTCAGACAACACCTGATGCATGTCAGTAGTCAGCAGCTGCATCCCGACATAATAATAATAATAATAATAATAATAATAATAATAATAATAATAATAATAATAATAATAATAATAATAATAATAATAATAATAATAATAATAATAATAATAATAATAATAATAATAATAATAATAATAATAATAATAATAATAATAATAATAATAATAATAATAATAATAATAATAATAATAATAATAATAATAATAATAATAATAATAATAATAATAATAATAATAATAATAATAATAATAATAATAATAATAATAATAATAATAATAATAATAATAATAATAATAATAATAATAATAATAATAATAATAATAATAATAATAATAATAATAATAATAATAATAATAATAATAATAATAATAATAATAATAATAATAATAATAATAATAATAATAATAATAATAATAATAATAATAATAATAATAATAATAATAATAATAATAATAATAATAATAATAATAATAATAATAATAATAATAATAATAATAATAATAATAATAATAATAATAATAATAATAATAATAATAATAATAATAATAATAATAATAATAATAATAATAATAATAATAATAATAATAATAATAATAATAATAATAATAATAATAATAATAATAATAATAATAATAATAATAATAATAATAATAATAATAATAATAATAATAATAATAATAATAATAATAATAATAATAATAATAATAATAATAATAATAATAATAATAATAATAATAATAATAATAATAATAATAATAATAATAATAATAATAATAATAATAATAATAATAATAATAATAATAATAATAATAATAATAATAATAATAATAATAATAATAATAATAATAATAATAATAATAATAATAATAATAATAATAATAATAATAATAATAATAATAATAATAATAATAATAATAATAATAATAATAATAATAATAATAATAATAATAATAATAATAATAATAATAATAATAATAATAATAATAATAATAATAATAATAATAATAATATAGTATATTGTTATGCATGATATAGTGTATATTATTAAGATAATTTTCTGTCACATATGAGTAACATTTAAAATTTTTCAACTTCGAAGTCAAACTCTCAACCTTCTTCTACACGGTCTATGAGAACCAGACTGCTATCCGGCAGGGGGAACGTTTGCACACACAATGGGTTTCCCTGGTGCCTTTCCTCCGAATATATGGTTTGTGAGACGTTGAACAGCACATGAGCCGATTTCTGACTGTTCGCCGTTTTTCCTATAAAAGTTCCACGAACCGAGGGCTGTGTATTCGCGCTCGATGTTTAAAAGGTTTTTAAAATTTTTTTTTTTTTTTGTAGGGGGGTTTTTTATTAAGGTTAATTTTGGGGGAGGAGAAAAGAATTTAAAAAATAAAAAAAAAAAAAAAAAAAAAAAAAAAAAATTAAAAAAAAAAAAAAATAAAAAAAAAATAAAAAAAAAAAAAATTAAAAAAAAAAAATTAAATAAATAAAAAAAGGACGGGATGGCGTGTTTTCAACGTGGTATGGCCGTAAGCGAAATTACTGCCGCGATTTCAGCGTGATGATGTTGGAGAAAGGGGTAATGGAGAGAGGAGCGGAAGGGGGGATAGAGGGGAGGGAGTGACGGAAAGGAGGAATCCATGCTGTTTCAGTGGCAAACCGAACTATTGATGTTTTACGCCTCTAATAATGTTTATATTATTCTTGTTCACAAATACAATAATAACATTGCCCTTAAAGCCATCACTCCACAAATCTGAGGTGGTGCAGATTTTAGGTGAAGTATTCGTATACGGGATAGTAAATTATGGTAAAGGGGGGGAAGGGGGGGGGGTAGGTGGGAAGGAGGTGATTCCCTCCATTTTTCCTAATTGCCGTAAAAAACGGCCCGAAAGATACGGCTACACGCGTTCTGGCGCATTATTTTTCCACAACGAATTCGACTGGAGCGCGCCAGTCTTGTGCGGTGCCGAATCTTCCGACAGTTTTTTTTTTAACGGTAACTAGGAAGAAATGGACGGAATCATTCTCCTCTCCATAATCTACTATCCCTTATAGGTATTCCACCTGATATCTGCACCACCTTAGATTCGTGGGGTGATGCCTTTTTTAAGCATCGTATGAGGGCGATTTTGCTTTATGGCTTTTAACTTATATTGCCCATTTATATCGTTTAATTACCAAGTTGACTTTTTTCGATGTGACAGATGAAAATTTGTCTATAAATTTGGAAAACTCTCCCTGAATTGGAGTGAATAAACCAGAAGTTAAAGTTTATTGTCAAATTGGTGTATCGCGGCCTACATTTCAAGAAGGTGTGGGTGTGGTGGTTGAAGTTCGGTGAAGATGCACAAATTTGAAGAGCTTCCTCGAACTGAAGCTTTGTTTCAGCCTCTGCCCTCATGAAAGTTTACCGGAGGGTACTACCCAAATACAGATGGAGAACACCATTATTAGGTCAAATAATGTTCAAATAGTATTTTATACGTAATCCTTAATTTAAAACTATATTTACACACTACACCATAGTGTCCCTAAACAACAAAAACAGTTTTTTCTTTGCTTGATATAGCAATTCTCTTCAAATTATAACACCAGCCCATAGACAACAACCATTACTAAAGTAAAAATAAATAATATTTTATATAATATTAATTTAAAATATTTATTAATACATAGTCATAAAAGAAGTCCGCTATTCTTCATTGCTCAATTCATTTAATTCGTGAAACAAAAGCTTACGACACCTGGGATTCCCAAGCCGTCTCCGATCCAAGTACTAACCAGGCGCAACGTTGCTTAACTTGCCAGATCGGACAGGATGGCGTGTTTTCAACGTGGTATGGCCGTAAGCGAAATTATCGCCGCAATTTCAGCGTGATGATGTTGGAGAAAGGGGGTAATGGAGAGAGGAGCGGAGGGGGGATAGAGGGGAGGGAGTGACGGGAAAGGAGGAATCCATGCTGTTTCAGTGGCAAACCGAACTATTGATGTTTTACGCCTCTAATAATGTTTATATTATTCTTGTTCACAAATACAATAATAACATTGCCCTTAAAGCCATCCCTCCACAAATCTGAGGTGGTGCAGATTTTAGGTGGAGTATTCGTATACGGGATAGTAAATTATGGTAGGGAGGGAAAAGGGGGGGGGGAGGTGGGAAGGAGGTGATTCCCTCCATTTTCTTCCTAATTGCCGTAAAAAACGGACCGAGAAGATACGGCTACACGCGTTCTGGCGCATTATTTTCCACAACGAATTTCGACTGGAGCGCGCCAGTCTTTGTGCGGTGCGGAATCTTCCGGACGGTATTTTTCTAACGGTAACTAGGAATGAAATGGACGGGGCTCATTCTCCTTTACCTAATACTACTTTACCGTATAACGAGTATTCCACCTGATCACACCCAACACCTTAGATTCGTGGGGTGATGCCTTTAAGCACGTACAGATAGGGCGATTTCGCAATAACCACGCCAAGTAAATGACCCGAGCCAGCGGCGCCCCGCCCCTGGCGCCGGACCTGCGGACACGCCAGGGGGTTGCCAAAACACTTTACAGGTATAACCGTTGACAACCCAAAACACACAAAACCCGCCGACCGCAAAACCCCCCAAACTTCTCCACACCTTTTGTGACAAATGCTGGCCTTGCCCCCCCCGATTTCATCATCGGTTTAACTACCCAAGTTTGAGGTACTTTCTCGATCTGACCCAATGAAAATTGTGGTCTGATGAAATTTTGGAAAACTCTCCCTGAATTGGGAGGGAACAAGACCAGAAGTTACACAGTGTTTCGGTGTATCACATCTTGCCTTCTCCGCCGGCCACGATTTCACCAACGGTTTAGGTGGTCACGATTTTACGGTCGGTTTAATTACCCAAATTTGAAGTGCTTCCCCGATCTGACTCGATAAAATCTCTGGTCTGATGAGATTTTAAGAAACATATTGCAAAATACAGAGGAGAACTCCATTATTAGTTAAATAATGTCAAATAATATTTTATACGTAATCATTAATTTAAAACATATTTACACACTACCATAGTGTCCATAAACAGCAAGTCCGCTATTCTTCATTGCTCAATTCATTTAATTCGTGAAACAAAAGCTTACGACACCTGGGATTCCCAAGCCGTCTCCGAGTCAAGTACTAACCAGGCCCAACGTTGCTTAACTTGCGAGATCGGACGGGATGGCGTATTTTCAACGTGGTATGGCCGTCAGCGAAAGTATCGCCGCAATTTCAGCGTGATGATGTTGGAGAAAGGGGTAATGGGAGAAAGGAGCGGAAGGGGATAGAGGGGAGGGAGTGACGGGAAAGGAGGAATCCATGCTGTTTCAGTGGCAAACCGAACTATTGATGTTTTACGCCTCTAATAATGTTTATATTATTCTTGTTCCCAAATCAACAATAACTTGATGCCCCTTAAAGCCATCACTACACAAATCTGAGGTGGTGCAGATTTTTAGTTGGAGTATTCGTATACGGGATAGTAAATTATGGTAAAGGGGAGGGAAGGGAGGTGGGGAGGGTGGGAAGGAGGTGATTCCGTCCATTTCTTCCTAATTGCCGTAAAAATAGCCCGAAAGATACGAGCTACACGCGTTCTGGCGCATTATTTTCCACAACGAATTCGACTGGAGCGCGCCAGTCTTGTGCGGTACCGAATCTTCCGGACGGTTTTTTTTAACGGTAACCAGGAAGAAATGGACGGAATCATTCTCCTCTCCATAATCTACTATCCCTTATAAGAGTATTCCACCTGATATCTGCATCACCTTAGATTCGGTGGTGGTACTCTAAGCACGTATGAAGGGCGATTTCGCAATACGAAATCGACCACGCCGGTTCGAATGGCGCCGACGCCGTGGCGCCAGCGCCACTCAACTTCGGCCACGGCACCGCAGGCGTCACGGATTATCGAGAACACAAACGACCTCGGAGGTGTACCACTGACATTACTTAAACCCATCTCCGGTTGACAACCGAAACACACGGTTGACGGCAAACACACAAAACTCTCCAGAACCGCCGAAAACCACCAACCAAAAAGATCGTCTTCTCCCTCACTCCTCCTCGACATTCCCTCAAAAACAGCGATCGCAGGCGATGTTCCGCGATTTCCAACGGAAGTGACAAGTGTGGCGGTGACACACCACCGCAAGTCACGGGTGACACTCCGATGTGTCATCACTGACATTTCACTTTCCCCAAGTTTGAGTACTTTCTCGATCTGACCCGATGAAAATTATTGGTCTGATGATTGGAAAACTCTCCTGAATTAGGAGGGAACAAGATCTGAAGTTACACAGTGTTACGGTGTATCACATCTTGCCTTCTCACCGCCGGCCACGATTTCACCAACGGTTTAGGTGGTCGCGATTTTACGGTCAGTTTAACATCATCGACATTTCACTTTCCCAAGTTTGAGGTACTTTCTCGATCTGACCCGATGAAAATTGTGGTCTGATGAAATTTTGGAAAACTCTCCTGAATTGGGAGGGAACAAGATCAGAGTTACACAGTGTTACGGTGTATCCCCATCTTGCCTTCTCCGCCGGCCACGATTTCACCAACGGTTTAGGTGGTCACGATTTTACGGTCGGTTTAATTACCCAAATTTGAAGTGCTTCCCCGATCTGACTCGATAAAATCTCTGGTCTGATGAGATTTTAAGAAACATATTGCAAAATACAGAGGAGAACTCCATTATTAGTTAAATAATGTCAAATAATATTTTATACGTAATCATTAATTTAAAACATATTTACACACCACCATAGTGTCCATAAACAGCAAGTCCGCTATTCTTCATTGCTCAATTCATTTAATTCGTGAAACAAAAGCTTACGACACCTGGGATTCCCAAGCCGTCTCCGATCCAAGTACTAACCAGGCCCAACGTTGCTTAACTTGCCAGATCGGACGGGATGGCGTGTTTTCAACGTGGTATGGCCGTAAGCGAAATTATCGCCGCAATTTCAGCGTGATGATGTTGGAGAAAGGGGTAATGGAGAGAGGAGCGGAAGGGGGGATAGAGGGGAGGGAGTGACGGGAAAGGAGGAATCCATGCTGTTTCAGTGGCAAACCGAACTATTGATGTTTTACGCCTCTAATAATGTTTATATTATTCTTGTTCACAAATACAATAATAACATTGCCCTTAAAGCCATCACTCCACAAATCTGAGGTGGTGCAGATTTTAGGTGGAGTATTCGTATACGGGATAGTAAATTATGGTAAAGGGGAGGGAAGGGGGGGGAGGTGGGAAGGAGGTGATTCCGTCCATTTCTTCCTAATTGCCGTAAAAAACGGCCCGAAAGATACGGCTACACGCGTTCTGGCGCATTATTTTCCACAACGAATTCGACTGGAGCGCGCCAGTCTTGTGCGGTGCCGAATCTTCCGGACAGTTTTTTTTTAACGGTAACTAGGAAGAAATGGACGGAATCATTCTCCTCTCCATAATCTACTATCCCTTATAAGAGTATTCCACCTGATATCTGCACCACCTTAGATTCGTGGGGTGATGCCTTTAAGCACGTAAGATGGGCGATTTCGCAATACGGCTTTTCACACCTTGACTACTGTGGCCGCGATTTCATCATCGGTTTAATTACCCAAGTTTGAGGTACTTTCTCGATCTGACCCGATGAAAATTGTGGTCTGATGAAATTTTGGAAAACTCTCCCTGAATTGGGAGGGAACAAGATCAGAAGTTACACAGTGTTACGGTGTATCACATCTTGCCTTCTCCGCCGGCCACGATTTCACCAACGGTTTAGGTGGTCACGATTTTACGGTCGGTTTAATTACCCAAATTTGAAGTGCTTCCCCGATCTGACTCGATAAAATCTCTGGTCTGATGAGATTTTAAGAAACATATTGCAAAATACAGAGGAGAACTCCATTATTAGTTAAATAATGTCAAATAATATTTTATACGTAATCATTAATTTAAAACATATTTACACACTACCATAGTGTCCATAAACAGCAAGTCCGCTATTCTTCATTGCTCAATTCATTTAATTCGTGAAACAAAAGCTTACGACACCTGGGATTCCCAAGCCGTCTCCGATCCAAGTACTAACCAGGCCCAACGTTGCTTAACTTGCCAGATCGGACGGGATGGCGTGTTTTCAACGTGGTATGGCCGTAAGCGAAATTATCGCCGCAATTTCAGCGTGATGATGTTGGAGAAAGGGGTAATGGAGAGAGGAAGGCGAAAGGGGGGGGGGGGATAGGGGGGAGGGAGGGAGGGACGGGAAAGGAGGAATCCATGCTGTTTCAGTGGCAAACCGAACTATTGATGTTTTACGCCTCTAATAATGTTTATATTATTCTTGTTCACAAATACAATAATAACATTGCCCTTAAAGCCATCACTCCACAAATCTGAGGTGGTGCAGATTTTAGGTGGAGTATTCGTATACGGGATAGTAAATTATGGTAAAGGGGAGGGAAGGGGGGGGGGGTGGGAAGGAGGTGATTCCGTCCATTTCTTCCTAATTGCCGTAAAAAACGGCCCGAAAGATACGGCTACACGCGTTCTGGCGCATTATTTTCCACAACGAATTCGACTGGAGCGCGCCAGTCTTGTGCGGTGCCGAATCTTCCGGACAGTTTTTTTTTAACGGTAACTAGGGAGAAATGGACGGAATCATTCTCCTCTCCATAATCTACTATCCCTTATAAGAGTATTCCACCTGATATCTGCACCACCTTAGATTCGTGGGGTGATGCCTTTAAGCACGTAAGATGGGCGATTTCGCAATACGGCTTTTCACACCTTGACTACTGTGGCCGCGATTTCATCATCGGTTTAATTACCCAAGTTTGAGGTACTTTCTCGATCTGACCCGATGAAAATTGTGGTCTGATGAAATTTTGGAAAACTCTCCCTGAATTGGGAGGGAACAAGATCAGAAGTTACACAGTGTTACGGTGTATCACATCTTGCCTTCTCCGCCGGCCACGATTTCACCAACGGTTTAGGTGGTCACGATTTTACGGTCGGTTTAATTACCCAAATTTGAAGTGCTTCCCCGATCTGACTCGATAAAATCTCTGGTCTGATGAGATTTTAAGAAACATATTGCAAAATACAGAGGAGAACTCAATTATTAGTTAAATAATGTCAAATAATATTTTATACGTAATCATTAATTTAAAACATATTTACACACTACCATAGTGTCCATAAACAGCAAGTCCGCTATTCTTCATTGCTCAATTCATTTAATTCATTTAATTCGTGAAACAAAAGCTTACGACACCTGGGATTCCCAAGCCGTCTCCGATCCAAGTACTAACCAGGCCCAACGTTGCTTAACTTGCCAGATCGGACGGGATGGCGTGTTTTCAACGTGGTATGGCCGTAAGCGAAATTATCGCCGCAATTTCAGCGTGATGATGTTGGAGAAAGGGGTAATGGAGAGAGGAGCGGAAGGGGGGATAGAGGGGAGGGAGTGACGGGAAAGGAGGAATCCATGCTGTTTCAGTGGCAAACCGAACTATTGATGTTTTACGCCTCTAATAATGTTTATATTATTCTTGTTCACAAATACAATAATAACATTGCCCTTAAAGCCATCACTCCACAAATCTGAGGTGGTGCAGATTTTAGGTGGAGTATTCGTATACGGGATAGTAAATTATGGTAAAGGGGAGGGGAGGGGGGGGGGGAGGTGGGAAGGAGGTGATTCCGTCCATTTCTTCCTAATTGCCGTAAAAAACGGCCCGAAAGATACGGCTACACGCGTTCTGGCGCATTATTTTCCACAACAAATTCGACTGGAGCGCGCCAGTCTTGTGCGGTGCCGAATCTTCCGGACAGTTTTTTTTTTAACGGTAACTAGGAAGAAATGGACAGAATCATTCTCCTCTCCATAATCTACTATCCCTTATAAGAGTATTCCACCTGATATCTGCACCACCTTAGATTCGTGGGGTGATGCCTTTAAGCACGTATGAAGGGCGATTTCGCAATACGAAATCGACCACGCCGGATCGAATGGCGCCGACGCCGTGGCGCCAGCGCCACTCGCTGACGCGCCGCAGGCCGGTGTCGAGAACACAGCCTCGAGTGTCACCACTGACACTTCCCTTACCCATCTCCGGTTGACAACCGAAACACACGGTTGACAACCGAAACACACAAAACTCTCCAGAACCGCCGAAAACCACCACAGATCGTCTTCTCACCTCCTCCTCCTCGTATTCCCTCGAAAACAGCGAATCGCAGGCGATCGCTGCGATTTCAACTTGGAAAGTGACAAGTGTGGCGGTGACACCCACCGCGTCACGGGTGACACTCCGATGTGTCATCACTGACATTTCACTTTCCCAAGTTTGAGGTACTTTCTCGATCTGACCCGATGAAAATTGTGGTCTGATGAAATTTTGGAAAACTCTCCCTGAATTGGGAGGGAACAAGATCAGAAGTTACACAGTGTTACGGTGTATCACATCTTGCCTTCTCCGCCGGCCACGATTTCACCAACGGTTTAGGTGGTCACGATTTTACGGTCGGTTTAATTACCCAAATTTGAAGTGCTTCCCCGATCTGACTCGATAAAATCTCTGGTCTGATGAGATTTTAAGAAACATATTGCAAAATACAGAGGAGAACTCCATTATTAGTTAAATAATGTCAAATAATATTTTATACGTAATCATTAATTTAAAACATATTTACACACTACCATAGTGTCCATAAACAGCAAGTCCGCTATTCTTCATTGCTCAATTCATTTAATTCGTGAAACAAAAGCTTACGACACCTGGGATTCCCAAGCCGTCTCCGATCCAAGTACTAACCAGGCCCAACGTTGCTTAACTTGCCAGATCGGACGGGATGGCGTGTTTTCAACGTGGTATGGCCGTAAGCGAAATTATCGCCGCAATTTCAGCGTGATGATGTTGGAGAAAGGGGTAATGGAGAGAGGAGCGGAAGGGGGGATAGAGGGGAGGGAGTGACGGGAAAGGAGGAATCCATGCTGTTTCAGTGGCAAACCGAACTATTGATGTTTTACGCCTCTAATAATGTTTATATTATTCTTGTTCACAAATACAATAATAACATTGCCCTTAAAGCCATCACTCCACAAATCTGAGGTGGTGCAGATTTTAGGTGGAGTATTCGTATACGGGATAGTAAATTATGGTAAAGGGGGGGGAAGGGGGGGGAGGTGGGAAGGAGGTGATTCCGTCCATTTCTTCCTAATTGCCGTAAAAAACGGCCCGAAAGATACGGCTACACGCGTTCTGGCGCATTATTTTCCACAACGAATTCGACTGGAGCGCGCCAGTCTTGTGCGGTGCCGAATCTTCCGGACAGTTTTTTTTTAACGGTAACTAGGAAGAAATGGACGGAATCATTCTCCTCTCCATAATCTACTATCCCTTATAAGAGTATTCCACCTGATATCTGCACCACCTTAGATTCGTGGGGTGATGCCTTTAAGCACGTATGAAGGGCGATTTCGCAATACGAAATCGACCACGCCGGATCGAATGGCGCCGACGCCGTGGCGCCAGCGGCCACTCGCTGACGCCGCCGCAGGCCGGTGGTCGAGAACACAGCCTCGAGTGTCACCACTGACCACTTCACTTACCCATCTCCGGTTGACAACCGAAACACACGGTTGACAACCGAAACACACAAAACTCTCCAGAACCGCCGAAAACCACCACAGATCGTCTTCTCACCTCCTCCTCCTCGTATTCCCTCGAAAACAGCGAATCGCAGGCGATCGCTGCGATTTCAACTTGGAAAGTGACAAGTGTGGCGGTGACACCCACCGCGTCACGGGTGACACTCCGATGTGTCATCACTGACATTTCACTTTCCCAAGTTTGAGGTACTTTCTCGATCTGACCCGATGAAAATTGTGGTCTGATGAAATTTTGGAAAACTCTCCCTGAATTGGGAGGGAACAAGATCAGAAGTTACACAGTGTTACGGTGTATCACATCTTGCCTTCTCCGCCGGCCACGATTTCACCAACGGTTTAGGTGGTCACGATTTTACGGTCGGTTTAATTACCCAAATTTGAAGTGCTTCCCCGATCTGACTCGATAAAATCTCTGGTCTGATGAGATTTTAAGAAACATATTGCAAAATACAGAGGAGAACTCCATTATTAGTTAAATAATGTCAAATAATATTTTATACGTAATCATTAATTTAAAACATATTTACACACTACCATAGTGTCCATAAACAGCAAGTCCGCTATTCTTCATTGCTCAATTCATTTAATTCGTGAAACAAAAGCTATTTCGTGTCTTCATCGTATGACGTATCTTAGTAAGTATTATGCAGATATCTCTCTACTGGCACATATACATACTTGCGTATATAATTTTCACTTCCTCTCTTGAAACCACAGCATTGTGCATTGAATCTAAATCTTCATGATTCCTCTGCAGTTATTGCTTTATCCAGACACTATTGGTTGATGATGCCCAATAGTACGCGCAGCGTTTTTCGCAAGCGAACACATGCGGACGAGATCATATTCATGTGATAGAGAACTGACTTCTGTTTATGGAAAGCAAAAGATATTCAGATAATTTTTGCTATACTTCTGAATTTTCGACTTTTTTACTATTAAATTTTCCTGAGCCTATCTCGGCATTTGACTGGATGACTCAGCTCTCTGGCTGATCAATGGCTGTCAGATTTGTGACTAAAAACAAGAACATGCATGGTGGAGTCATATGTAGGGAAGGAATGGAGCTGATAACCATTTAGTTATCTGTTCAGGAAATTTTTAACTTTTTTTTACTACTGAAATATTATTTAAACATTCGTAATTCGGTTGTGGATTAATATTTCAGGCTGAATTTTTTTTTGTGTGTTCCTTACATGAATACAGATATGTGTTAAAAATTTCACCCAAATCCGCTGAGTTTTTGTTTCCACCAAATTGCTGCGCTTTTGCGGTTCTACCTTAAGGGGCGGAGCTAGCGAGTCGGGACCAGCGCCATTCGATCCGGCGTGGTCTGGTAAGGTATTGTGCAAAATTTGATCCCGTTTCTTCGTTTCTTCGCGGAGGAATGGGCGTGCAAAAGCGATTGTCGAAGATCGGTGGTAAGCGCAGTGCGGCCGGCCGCACAACTTGTGCAGCCGGCCGCAAAGGCCGCTGTTCAGGCATGAACTGTGTCGATACCGTTGCCACTCGAAAGAGAACGGCGATAAGGTATTATTAACGAAAAAACTCGTGGCAGAGAGATCGCGTCTTCTATTTTTTTATTTTTGATTTTTTTAAATTTTTTTTTGTTAACGAAAATATCCAAAAATTCATATCTCAGTTGCGAGTTAGGATTTTGAGCTGAAATTTTTCGTGGATGTTTCTCACAAGAGTACTGATGTTTGGTAAAAATTTCATGCGATTCCGTTGACTTTTTGTTTCCGCCCAATTGCTGCGCTTTTGTGGTTCTACCTTAAGGGGCGGAGCTAGCGAGTCGGGACCAGCGCCATTCGATCCGGCGTGGTCTGGTAAGGTATTGTGCAAAATTTGATCCCGTTTCTTCGTTTCTTCGCGGAGGAATGGGCGTGCAAAAGCGATTGTCGAAGATCGGTGGTAAGCGCAGTGCGGCCGGCCGCACAACTTGTGCAGCCGGCCGCAAAGGCCGCTGTTCAGGCATGAACTGTGTCGATACCGTTGCCACTCGAAAGAGAACGGCGATAAGGTATTATTAACGAAAAAACTCGTGGCAGAGAGATCGCGTCTTCTATTTTTTTATTTTTGATTTTTTTTTAATTTTTTTTTGTTAACGAAAATATCCAAAAATTCATATCTCAGTTGCGAGTTAGGATTTTGAGCTGAAATTTTTCGTGGATGTTTCTCACAAGAGTACTGATGTTTCATAAAAATTTCATGCGATTCCGTTGACTTTTTGTTTCCGCCCAATTGCTGCGCTTTTGCGGCTCTCACGGAAGGAGCGCAGCCATTGAAACGGTACCGACGCCATTCGATTCGGCGTGCTCGACTTATTCAATGTGATAGAATTGACTCTGTTTATGAGTTTCTTCAAGGAAAGAAATAAGCGCGAAGCGCTCCGCAAACTGCTTCTCTCCACTGGATAAGCGTTTGTGAGGCCGCAAGGCTAGCACCACATGTTGCAGCCGCGCCGCGTCCCGCTCGAGGCGATTTTGGCTTGGACGCGACGTCGCGCGCGGCGAAACAGTACTGATAGCATTGAGGTGTCCCGCTTATCCAGTGGTAATTGCCCACAACTTATTTTTCGAGACGGCTGAAGGGCCGTCGCGGAAAAATTCGGGGTTGGACAGAGTGACGCGTAATGGATATTGAAGATCGAATAAAGGGATTTATATAATCCTTTGAGGCTATAGCTTATCCGTATCACTCGGAATGGTCGGATTTCGACGAGATTTGTTCGGTGGGGGTTCTCGATGACGCTGATCATAGTCGTATGCGACCGGTTGAGTATGGGTGCATAGGGAGGCGGATGGAGGATACCCTTAGGGCACCTTGTTGTTCCCGAATTCGGAGCGTTAGGAATGCGGTGAGAACTGGAGCACTGGGATTTTTGTTGACGCTGATCACAGCTGTATGCGACCGGTTGAGTATGGGTGCATGGGGAGACGGATAGAAGTTGCCCTCAGGGCACCTTGTTGTACCTTAGACAGGGCAGTGGGGGTTCTTGACGACGCTGATCACGCGTATAGCTGCCCGATGGAGAAACGATCGGATTGAGACATGCCGGAATATCCTTTTAGGACATATCTACCTTTTTCAACACTAAAGTTTGTGCGACTAGACATAAACATTGCGCGCCGACATTGTTACCAGAAATATGTGCAGTAGCCTGAGGATACCCACTCAAACAGATATGTCTCGTGTTGGATGAGTCAAGGGATCGTAGCTGTTTCTCACAAAGTAACAACAAGTTTTTTTTTTCAAGCAATTCATTATTCAAATCTTTATCCTCTCCTTATCGCTGCACACGGCGTACACGGTTCGTGAGCGCTAAGAGCTACTGAGCTCAGTTCATTGTAACCGTAGCGTTTGATTGGAGGAGAAGCGGCCGTAAGCGCGTAAAAAACCGAGAGACGTGAAGAGATCACGAATGCGTGTGTGCCTTTGTGCCTGTGTGTCTGTGTGTCTGTTTGTGCAAGACGTGAATTGTTGCGTACGATGTGAAAGAATAAACGGGTAATGTTTATTTTTAATTTATCATTCTTGATGTTCAGATTTATTTAAAAAATTTATCACGTTCTGCAGACTTTCGCGCATACATCTTGCCAGCAACACCGATAAGGGCGGGAAATCGGAAAGAGTAGGAAAGTGTAGCAATGTTCCAGCTCTGTACTCGGCATCTATCGGTTGCCGTGAACTCGTTCCGATTGTCTGCCGTTTCTGGAAAACAAAAACATGTTGAAATATGTACATCCTACAATCTCTGCAAACCTTTTCACCACCACCCACCCACACACACACACACACACACACACACACACACACACACACACACACACACACACACACACACACACACACACACACTCACACACACTCACACACACTCACACTCACTCACACTCACACTCACTCACACTCACTCACAACCGGGACGTGGTACGAGTAACGCAACTTACCACAGGGTACACTTTGTCATTATGTCCAACGTAGGCGAGGCAACAACTGTAGCGCTGTTTCGACGATACGGGCAGGCGAGGACCGAGCAGTAATACAGCTGGGTGACGATCGCGATCCATACGTTTCAGGATTAGAATCACTGCGTTTCTCCGTCTGTACGCGTCCTTGTATGCAGCCAACAACATACGACAAAGATTGTTTGTGCAATCTGGTGGTACCGTTATGTCAGCAGTGAAGTGTTCTTCCTAAATATGTTTTGTACTGGTATATAATATATATATATATATATATATATATCATATCTATCATATTATGCTCACCCCTGACACACCAAACACCACATTTCGGCTCCGTGCGTATGCTGTAAACGCATCGCCTCCTACGTCTTCGAGAAGAAAACCTCCAGCTCCTGCTTTACGTGCCGCCGATAACAACAGATCACGAACACCGAAGGGTGCACGGCGTAGTGCAGATCCGAACACTTGCTGGGACAACGATGGATCACCACTCCACGGCTCTGCCTTCGCTTCAAGTTTGGCGGTGGCCACTTCCGTGGTTGTTAATGGCTTGAGGCAAGCGGTTGACTCTGTATCGGAAATATGACGGTAGTTTTGATGTTTACGGCGAAACGAAAACTACGCGATACCTACCTTCGACTAGCTGTGGATCGCACACATTACAGATACATTTCTTCCGCAAAAACTCTTTATTGTACTGCTTTCCGTAATCCCACAGCAGCTGTTCGCCTACCTAAAATTATGCCAGCTTTCTAGAGGATAGACAGCGAAAAGACCGATGCTGCCACCACGAACCTTGATCTCTCGTATCGCTCTAAAGTACACCATTGAATCGAGCCTTCCTTCGATGAGCGTCGTATAAACGTGATTCGCTAAATTGGGATGTTTCGAACTGTGATTCAAAAGCCTTCCAATAGTAACTGTTCCTTTGTACGTTGGCTCATGAGCGAGTATTGCGTGCTGGTACATTTTTCCAGATTCACGAACTGAAACCACTATATATATATAACATATATATATATATAATTTATATATATATATATAAATTCATTTATTCATATTTATTTAAGTCAGTATATATATATACTGAATAATATATATATATATATATATATATATATATATATATATATATATATATATATATATATATACTGGCCAGCTGAACAAAATCACCTGCCTGTATATTGCACTAAATACGCCTCTACATATTTCCGTCGCTCGGTTGTCAATGTCGTAAGCATCTCGTCGACTTCTTTTAAATTTTTCACCAGTCCACTTTAAAAGAAGATGGATGAGCAAACTAAAACGACCATGACGAAGACCACTACCTTAACGTACCGGTAGTCACAGACAACGGAATCCTTTGGGATTGGGACTTTGGCGAACACTCCTCTTCCACCAATACTAGGAATTTCTCTTATTTCTACCCATGGAAAGTCCTAAACACGACGACTCTGCTTCTGTTGCACAGCGAGAAATACGTTAGTGAATAAACGAGCCTGTATTGGTACTTGCTGCCTTCGTCGCAAGAAATCCCTTCGTTCGAAATCCGTTGAGAACGACGTTAGACCGCCCGTGTATTCAGTAGCGTTTAATTGCTGCAACCGCACGGTAACAACGTCTACCATTTCTTGCCCTAAACTGAATTTCGCCTACACACATATATGCATATGTTTAAGTGATCAATAGTTTAGTGAATTGTTACTACAGTTGAGAGAGCGTGTATTTCAGTAAATGTTCTCACGTTGTGTGGACTCAGTGAGTTGTGAGTTCGCCGCCGCTGCTGTTATGGCTAATGATTGTGGCGTTGATGATGTTGGTGGCGCTGTTCCTTTTGCTGGCTCATCGACAATTACAAGTCTATCGGATGTCGAGTTGCTGCTATCACCACTGTCATCACCGCCATTGCTGCCGCTGCCGTCGCCACCATCGTCGGATTTCACAGGTCCGACTTCGGGTGGTGATGGCAGCAGTGAGGAAGGCGAAGCAAATGTTCGACGATCGTCAGTGACTCGGCTATCAGTCCCGGTTTCATACTCCTCTTTCTCATCGTCGTCGTCCTCCTCGTCGTCTTCGTCGTCGATTACTAAAGAGAATCTTATTTGTTGTGTGTTAGCGGATGAGCTATATACGTCTATGTCTACACAGAAACTCAATGGTAAATGAACTCTATTCTCAATAAATAATTTGATCATTTACCTATACGTTTAACCGGCTTCTCTGCAACAAACTCGGTGTCCGTCCTCCTACACGTCTTTCTTAACTGATCTCGTCGAGCTGCGTCCTCGCCGAGCTCGGCTGCACTGGGCTCCACACTTTCGAACGCCAGTTCGTCTGGATCCACAAGCATTGATACTGGTTCCTCATCGATCCTGTAATCACCGCCGGCGGATAGCTGCGCGCTGCTACTACTTTCCCCTTTCACTGGTGGATATTTTCTTCGTCGCACCAATGGTGAAGAGGAAGCAGTGGATGAAGAGCTGCTTCTCTCAAGTGCTCCTGCTTCTCCTACTCCTTCCGTTTCAACTTCAAACGTGTATGGATCTATAATAATAACATGATAGTGGTGGTGTTGGTGTAATATATTTATACATTCATAGAATTCTTACAATTATT